>NW_026707714.1:0-21784 GCF_902713425.1 Acipenser ruthenus
ACATTTGGCTCTACATAAGTGTATGTAATAACACTGTAATTACACAATTGATTGTGTAGTTACAATGCCACAACATGTTTCTTTACATTTTTTTAAATGTTGCCAGTTTCTAGCGCCTTTAGTATTCACATGTTATGTTGTAATATTTATGTAATTACTTGGAACCACATGTGTAATTACAGTGTAGTTAAAGACACTTTATTTAAAAGTGTTTGGGTTTTTTTGTACTAAACCACATCAATCTACAACAGTTTCATAATATAAAACGATACATTTCCATGAAAAAAAAAATTTAAATGTTAAAAATAATGACAATATTTCACTTACCATACTTTGTCTGTTGGCTCCCTAAAAAAAAATATATATATGATTAAAACTGGTCTTACAAAAAAGCAATAGATAATTTGTCTGTATTACTTATTACATGTTATTATAAAACTATTCACTTACCCACAAGAGCTATAGTTAGTGCTAGCAGGATTCCCCTCATTGTGAAGGCTGAATGAGGGTACTGAATATGCCAGGTCATTATATAGAGACCAATAAGCCACACATGCTAGTGGGGATGGGTCATTTCAGTTGCTGAGCCAACATTTCTTATCTCTCTATGGAAAATAATAATGATGCATTAATAATAAAATATAATATTTGAGAACAGACCTAACTAAATATGTAATCGTAAAGAAGTCCTATAATGTATATATATATATATATATATATATATATATATATATATATATATAGAGAGAGAGAGAGAGAGAGAGAGAGAGAGAGAGAGAGAGAGAGAGAGAGGGGGGAGAGAGAGAGATTGAATTGAAAGATTAGAAGATGTTGGCAGCTGTTTTAACTCCAGGTTGTGATGACCTACATGACCACGGGTCATCCTGTGCTTGTTGGGTCTCTTGGACACTAAATGTTAGGCAATTCATTGATTCTGGAGCTGCCAAGCATAGTGCTAATATATACTGCAATATTTCTCTTTTATGTTTTAAAGGTTGATTTCTTCCATATTATTATATTACAGACACAAGTATTTATATTGATATTTACATTGAATTAAATATAGTACACCACTGGATTTAGGTTTTTGTTTCCCTTGACATGTGTTTGGTGGGGGTGGGTGCACACCTAAAATGTTTTGTACAAATGTCTTTTCAAACTGGAAGACGACCAGCCAAAATGATTTGCCTTGTTAAATATGTGTACTCAAAATGAAGAGATACTTGAGAAAAAAAAAAAAAAAAAAAACTTTTCTTCTTCAGGTCTCCAAGGTGATTGTTCCAGAGGAATAAGAGACCGCTCCTCAATGATTCCGTGCAAATAGTTCCTTCAGTGAATTTATGGGTTGAAATCTGCAGTTACCACTTTTGAGACTCATCTTTTTATGTAAAAGTATATTGCAAGTGCTTCCATTATTTTGGTCCAACCACTGTAAATACCAGTATTATCAATAACCACTTTTAAACAGAAATAGTTTTTTTTGTATAAATTTTGAACATGTTGTTTTGGAATATAACTATATTTAGTTTATGTATAACTAAACTTGACCATATAATCTACAAAGGTGTACTGATATTACAGATAAATATTGAATTTCATTCTAAGAAATAACTTCAGAGTCCAACAAGCAGGTCAGACACAGGTAAATAGAAAGAGCCGGTCAGGTTGTTCTGGAATCTCAGTCAGGTCTTGTACTCTGCTGTCTCAGATAACAACAGGTCATGTACTACACATGTGTAGTATTTATCTTCAACAAATAAATGAAATTTTTGAATGCAGCAGCATTTTCACATCTTTTAGTTTTTTTGTCTTTGTTTTCTTTTTTTAGGTAAGTAAAATTGATTACTCGTTATAATTATTAGTTATAACTTTGTTGCAGTTATAAACTCTCGATAAAGTAATGATGAAAAAGTATGTGCTGCAAAAAAAAAAAAAGTATCCTATAATGTGTATTCCATTTTTTTGTGATGAGTAAGAATAATTTCTTTAATTTGATCAGGGTGTAACACGTTCCTGGTGAAGTCGTCTATTGAAACAGACCCACTGGCCTGTTTGTTTTTTGTTTTGTTTTGTTTTGTGTTTCACTGAATCATAAACCTTATTCTTTGATATTTTTCACAGTTGTGTTAAAAATTCTACTACTATTATTATTATTATTATTATTATTATTATTATTATTATTATTATTATTATTATTACTAGATATACTGTATCACAGTTGTGGACTTCTTCCTCCCATTGGGCAAGTGTTGGAAACTACTTGCCAAAGACCAGTTACTGTCTGATTTATATTACTGCACCAGGACAAGTTTCAAATGACCCAGGTGGGCCCATTACTGCTCAGTCCCCATCCCCAGGCTAGTTACCTTTCACCAAGGCAGAACAGTGATACCGCGAGTTTGTGTATTGGCTTGAGTCCCAATAGACAACAATCAGCCAGAAGCCAAATGTTTTGTAATTTGATTTAGAACATGGCCTTCTGCGTGTGACATACCAGTTTCTAGTCATATAGCGCCCTCTATAGTGCAAAAGATACACTACGATGTTAACCAAACATTATTATTGTTATGATGATGATGATGATGATGATGATTATAGATCTTGTAGCGCACGTCTACTAATTAAATGTATAATATACTACACAAGCATTAAGCAGAAGACAAAGTCTGTCATTTCATACGTATAAGCCTATACTATATTACAGATATAGTTATTTGCCGACAACTTAATCTGTACAGCATGTGTTTGTACGGTGTGCGTTTCGATACTAATAGTAGTATAACAATAGCATAGGGTTTCTCCAAGTTATTATAATTAACATAATAGTGACATGCTGGTGTTGATGTTGTCGATATCATGAATACATTTTGTTGATGTACTTGTTGATATCAAGAATTTAATTGTTGAAAAAATAAAACAAATGATATTCCAGTTGTTTGCACACATGAATAATTAGACACAAAACTAGCATATCACTAATAATAATAATAATAATAATAATAATAATAATAATAATAATAATAATAATAATAATAAATCCGATTTGTATAATGATTGTATATGTACGAGTGTTTGGTTAACCTGTTTTGATCTTTTGCACGCTAGAGGGCGTTATGTGACTAGAAACTAGCTTATCATTTAACTGGGTGAAGTGGTCATCATCAGCCATTTGAAAAATATTCAACTTTGACCACTGAATACAAATAAATAAATACATAAATACATCAACTTAATTGAAATGGGCTGTCCTTGCCATAACTCGCTGAAACTGAGTTATAATAAATAGGTGGTGCAGACTTTGTGTAAGGAATACAACTTGAATATCAAATTAACCAAGTATTTAAATAAAGTATGTGCTACATATTGCATTACATTTCAAGTGTTTTTAACAACTTAAAATGTCCTGTCTGACTTGCCATAGTCGAAGGCGGTGACAAAGTCTAACAATGTTGTAATTCCAAGCTTTACACAACGAGGAACGGGGAAGTTCACTGATTTACACGATATGAGAACAAGTCATTTTCGTCTGATTACTGGTGTCCTTTGAACCCGCTAAACTAAGCCTACAGTTAAGTAAGATGGCAGGGTGGTTGGTTGTGCTCCTGACGGCACAGCTGTTATCGTTGGTGTCTTCTTATCCATGTCCTTGTGAGGATCCATCGCTATGCAACCAAATCACCGACGTGAAAAAGTTCGAGGTAAATACATTACTGTATTTTTAGTATTCTGTTACTTGATGTAAGTGAACATCATTCAACCCGATATTTCAGCTATCTCGCATTACACGGAAAACATGTAAAGCAGAAGTATACTTTCGCTTTTATTTTTATTCCAATTGTTATCCTATTAGGCGCAATTTATATTTAGTTTAAACTAGCAGGTTGTTGGTTTGTCCCGTATTCTTTTGAAGAACATCTACTACTGTATATAGCTATAGAAAATAAATAATTTAATTGTACCCCTGAAAGACGTAAAAACAGCTATATAAAACGACCAAGAATGCTATTGTAGGTCTTCTAATTATATATATATATATATATATATATATATATATATATATATATATATATATATATAATCACTTGAGCAAAGTTTTTTGTGAATTGTTGAAATTGTCACAATTTCAAAAAGTTAATTTAATTAGCCCTCGGTTAGATAAACAGATCCTGAAACTGTACAAAATGAATAATTCATATTTAATTGTGTTAAGTTCATTAAGATTCTAGACAAAGAGAAAGAGCTGTGATACATTTCATTGTACTAACTAAACAATAATTAATCAAAAGCTTTCAACTGAAGACCTCAAAGGTCTCTTCTAGGTGAAAGTAGGAAAGAGAGATTCCTACTTTCATCTGAAATCTGAAGAAGAGACCTTTGAGGTCTTGAAAGCTTGTGATTAATTATTGCTCTTGTAGTCCAATAAAATGTATCACAGCTCCTTCTCTTTATCTATCTGTGGACTGATAAGGCTACCATTTAATCTAAACAATAATATATATGGAGCCAGCAGATTGCAAATGCAGTAATTATGTGAAATCTAAACTAAACTGTGCAATGCAGGCAGACATTTATTGAAACATACCTTTACTCTCTATATTGGGCAGGACCACTATGATCCAGTGTGAGACCATCCCCCAAATACATGAATCAGTGTATGACACAATTAATCAAAAAATCTGAGTTTCACTAAAGAACATTCTTAATGTTTATTTTGTGAAATAAGGGAGTCTGTTCAATTGGTCTGGTCAGTAACGAATTTAAATACTGCCACCATTCAAATATTAAATCAGGACCAAACATGTCATTTAACTTTTAAAGACAAGAATATAGTAAAATACCGTTCGAGAGTTGGTTTTGACAAAGTCTTCTTCTTTCAATGATTTTAACAACGGCTGTATTTTATTGACAAATTGAATAGTCCAAATGTTTTTGCTGTGCTTTCAGAAATAATGAAACATTCTTCATTACTGCAGGTGTTCGTGTTTGATGTTGGAGGAAAGCAGTGGAAGTCCTATGACTGGTCAGTGGTAACAACAGTGGCAGCCTTCGGGAAATACGACCCAGAGCTCTTGTGTTTTGCCCATTCTAAAGGAGCACGGCTTGTTTTGAAAGGTAAAGATCACATTTCAAAAGTTTCCCTGGTTTGTAAGCAGTATTTAAAGAAATAGCAGTATTAATATGTCTGTTTTGGAAGTTTGCAATGTTTGCGATTTGGAAGCATTGTAACACTAATACAAAATAATGAAACTCCTATACATGCTTAAGGAATGAGTGGGCAACATACTGTACATTTATGATTAATTACCAATTACCAGCAAAACAAAGCATACTGAAGTGCATACAATGCCCACTAGGGACATTGCTTACCAAGAGATATTAAAACAAAAATACTGACTAGAAGACAGGAATGAGTGTTGGCAGTCCCTATTTTTTAACCCTCCTACATGCTGATAGTGGCAAATTCAAATGGGGAGGTTTATTCTTGAACAATATTTGTCAAAATGAAATCTACAAGCTATTCAACACCCACCCTTTCTGTGTTCTAGTAATGTCCCTCATCCACTTCTATTTTAAGGTGATGTCTCCCTTGATTACATCGTTGACCCGACCAATAGGACAGCTTGGATATCTGGCCAAGTCGACCTGGCGAAAAAGCAGTTCATGGATGGAATCAATATTGACATTGAGCATGAAGTGCAGGATGGGTCCCCAGAATACTATGCTCTGACTGCACTGGTCAAAGAGACTACAGAGGCCTTCCATGAGGAGATCCCAGGCTCCCAGGTAAACCAGTGTAGAAACAGTGGCAACTAAAATAGCACTGTAGTCAATCACAGACACCAAAAACTATTGAAACAAATCAAAATACTGGGCAAGGTACCTGTTTTGTGACTGTAAGACATTCTATGTTTTTTGGGCCTTTGATTGTCCCCCCCCCCCCCACCCCCACCCCCACCCCCATTGTGTTTTTAACAGTAGCATCTTTAACCTTCAGGTGTCGTTTGATGTGGCCTGGTCTCCAAGGTGTATTGATAAGAGGTGCTACGATTACATAACCATAGCTGAATCATGTGACCTTTTGTTTGTGATGTCATACGATGAGCAGAGCCAGATCTGGGGTGACTGCATTGCAATGGCAAATGCGCCATACAACCAAACACTGGCTGGTAAGCAGGAAGAACTGAAGAGCTTAGTGTTGACAGTACACAGGGCCTTGCTCCTAAAAAAGGGATGTGCACCATATTTATACAGGCACTTGTAGTCAGCTGACCTTTATTCTCTTGCTATGGAAAACCTGATTCAAAGCAAAATGAAGAATATCTGTCATCCATCAAGAACAGTTGACCATTCTCTTTCCAAGTTTGTATTCGATATCAAAATTGATATTTAAGTTTTTTCCCCTCTCCATTTCCCTATTCCAAAATAACATGAGATTCTGTAACCTTTAAAATCTGCTGGCTCCATATATATTACTGTTTAGAGCATTTGGAGTTGAAATACCAAAACATCACTCGGAGAATGAGGGAATGAAAGACTACTGGGCAGTTTGTCTCTGTAGCTTGGTAGACAACAGAATAAAACGGGACAGCTTCACTTTACATGGCAAAGCCCCTTTATATTATTTTGCCTAATACTACTTTTGTATTCTTCAGGTTATACTGATTACCTGAAGATGAACATTGACCCTAAAAAGCTTGTGATGGGGGTGCCCTGGTATGGATATGACTATGCTTGTCTGGAATTCACCCAGGTAAAAGAGATGTTTTTTTTTATCAACACAGGTGAATAAGACATTAGCAGAAACATGCATGTAATTGTGTCTTATTAGTTTTACCTCAGCATTTATGATGGAGTGTTTGAAGTTAAAATAGCTTAAGCCATGAATAGGAAAAACATTCCATTATATTAGAATGTCATTGTGCTGCCAGTACAGGGCATTTTTTCTCATGTTCTCAACAGTCAGCATCGTGAAAACACCTGGTAAGTATTTCTAAATACATTAAAACTACCATCAATTAAACTTATGCGTTAACATTAGGCAGTCCAGGATTAGGGCTCACCAGGGTCTGTGAAAACAGCCATTAGTGTGTGACTAAGGGGTGAAGGTGCATTTATCCAATGTGAGTGTGAGTGTGATGGATACCTCCAGCAAGGGTGGTGAACGGTGTGAGGATAACAGTACTACTCTTAAATGTAGTGTTGTGACAGGGCTGGAGAAAAATAAGGTAGTTAACTATTTAAAAGAGGACTGTTGGTCAGTGTGAATGCTGTCTTCCAGGAGGGTGTGTGTACAATCCCCTGGTTTCTTCAGTCAGTGTGGATGCTTGTCTTCCAGGAGGGTGTGTGTACAATCCCCTGGTTTCTTCAGTCAGTGTGGATGCTTGTCTTCCAGGAGGGTGTGTGTACAATCCCCTGGTTTCTTCAGTCAGTGTGAATGCTGTCTTCCAGGAGGGTGTGTGTACAATCCCCTGGTTTCTTCAGTCAGTGTGAATGCTGTCTTCCAGGAGGGTGTGTGTACAATCCCCTGGTTTCTCCAGTCAGTGTGAATGCTGTCTTCCAGGAGGGTGTGTGTACAATCCCCTGGTTTCTTCAGTCAGTGTGGATGCTTATCTTCCAGGAGGGTGTGTGTACAATCCCCTGGTTTCTTCAGTCAGTGTGGATGCTTGTCTTCCAGGAGGGTGTGTGTACAATCCCCTGGTTTCTTCAGTCAGTGTGAATGCTGTCTTCCAGGAGGGTGTGTGTACAATCCCCTGGTTTCTTCAGTCAGTGTGAATGCTGTCTTCCAGGAGGGTGTGTGTACAATCCCCTGGTTTCTCCAGTCAGTGTGAATGCTGTCTTCCAGGAGGGTGTGTGTACAATCCCCTGGTTTCTTCAGTCAGTGTGGATGCTTATCTTCCAGGAGGGTGTGTGTACAATCCCCTGGTTTCTTCAGTCAGTGTGGATGCTTGTCTTCCAGGAGGGTGTGTGTACAATCCCCTGGTTTCTTCAGTCAGTGTGGATGCTTGTCTTCCAGGAGGGTGTGTGTACAATCCCCTGGTTTCTTCAGTCAGTGTGAATGCTGTCTTCCAGGAGGGTGTGTGTACAATCCCCTGGTTTCTTCAGTCAGTGTGAATGCTGTCTTCCAGGAGGGTGTGTGTACAATCCCCTGGTTTCTCCAGTCAGTGTGAATGCTGTCTTCCAGGAGGGTGTGTGTACAATCCCCTGGTTTCTTCAGTCAGTGTGGATGCTTATCTTCCAGGAGGGTGTGTGTACAATCCCCTGGTTTCTTCAGTCAGTGTGAATGCTGTCTTCCAGGAGGGTGTGTGTACAATCCCCTGGTTTCTTCAGTCAGTGTGAATGCTGTCTTCCAGGAGGGTGTGTGTACAATCCCCTGGTTTCTTCAGTCAGTGTGGATGCTTGTCTTCCAGGAGGGTGTGTGTACAATCCCCTGGTTTCTTCAGTCAGTGTGAATGCTGTCTTCCAGGAGGGTGTGTGTACAATCCCCTGGTTTCTTCAGTCAGTGTGGATGCTTGTCTTCCAGGAGGGTGTGTGTACAATCCCCTGGTTTCTCCAGTCAGTGTGAATGCTGTCTTCCAGGAGGGTGTGTGTACAATCCCCTGGTTTCTTCAGTCAGTGTGGATGCTGTCTTCCAGGAGGGTGTGTGTACAATCCCCTGGTTTCTTCAGTCAGTGTGGATGCTTTTCTTCCAGGAGGGTGTGTGTACAATCCCCTGGTTTCTTCAGTCAGTGTGGATGCTGTCTTCCAGGAGGGTGTGTGTACAATCCCCTGGTTTCTTCAGTCAGTGTGGATGCTGTCTTCCAGGAGGGTGTGTGTACAATCCCCTGGTTTCTCCAGTCAGTGTGGATGCTGTCTTCCAGGAGGGTGTGTGTACAATCCCCTGGTTTCTTCAGTCAGTGTGGATGCTGTCTTCCAGGAGGGTGTGTGTACAATCCCCTGGTTTCTTCAGTCAGTGTGAATGCTGTCTTCCAGGAGGGTGTGTGTACAATCCCCTGGTTTCTTCAGTCAGTGTGAATGCTGTCTTCCAGGAGGGTGTGTGTACAATCCCCTGGTTTCTTCAGTCAGTGTGGATGCTGTCTTCCAGGAGGGTGTGTGTACAATCCCCTGGTTTCTCCAGTCAGTGTGGATGCTGTCTTCCAGGAGGGTGTGTGTACAATCCCCTGGTTTCTTCAGTCAGTGTGGATGCTGTCTTCCAGGAGGGTGTGTGTACAATCCCCTGGTTTCTTCAGTCAGTGTGGATGCTTTTCTTCCAGGAGGGTGTGTGTACAATCCCCTGGTTTCTTCAGTCAGTGTGGATGCTGTCTTCCAGGAGGGTGTGTGTACAATCCCCTGGTTTCTTCAGTCAGTGTGGATGCTGTCTTCCAGGAGGGTGTGTGTACAATCCCCAAGGTTTCTTCAGTCAGTGTGGATGCTTTTCTTCCAGGAGGGTGTGTGTACAATCCCCAAGGTTTCGTTCCGGGGTGCCCCATGTAGTGATGCAGCTGGGAAGCAGATCTCATACAACACGATGATGAGGCAAATCAACAGCTCCATCTCTGGAAGACTGTGGGATGATGTACAGAAAGCTCCTTACTACAACTATAAGGTAAGCAATCTTATACTGTGCTGTTTTAACATAACAACATATTTGTAAATGTTATCATGTACAGTGCAACCCTTATAAAAGTTTTGCAATCATTTTGCAGTTTTCCAACATGCTTTTCCATAGTTATACTATACATTTACCATAGTCTACCAGTTATTTAAAAAAAAAAAAAACTCACAGGTAGATAATGTATTTTGAAATGGTTAGGGTGTAAACAGCAAAGTCTTTCTCAGTGTCTTCACAACCCAGTCATGTAATTATATGAATCCAAACATTGAGAAAGACTTCTAGTCAAAACATGTCATTGAATTGGTTTTTCTCTTTACAATCACCTGCTTTTATTGGAGGTGCATGTGCTCTATTCCCTCAGATATATCCCCTAATGTCTAAATACATTCATTATTATTATTATTATTATTATTATTATTATTATTATTATTATTATTATTATTATTTATTTCTTATCCAGTGTGACTTACAGTCGTAAACAAATACATTTCAAGAATCACAGTACAAGTAATAATACAATTAAAAGCAAGATAAATACAATGACTTTGGTTCTAGCAAGTACAAGTATGACAAAATACAATTCAATAATACAGTAGATAACAGTGTCAGTGATAGTAACATCAGGATATAATTAAATACAAAATACTACAGATTAAATAACACTTGACAGATTACAGTAATCTAAATTACAGGATTAAATGCAGTAAAATAGGGGGCAGATAAGAGCAAGTAAAGCGCATTTAAGGAAGGGTGATAAGAGTCCCGGGGGAAAAACAGAGGAGTTCTACAGGTGCTGTCTGAAGAGGTGAGTCTTGAGGAGGTGCCGGAATGCGGTCAGGGACTGGGCAGTCCTGACATCTATAGGAAGGTCATTCCACCACTGCGGGGCGAGGGTGGAGAAGGAGCGGGCTCTGGAGGCAGGGGAGTGTAAAGGAGGTAGAGCCAGTCTTCTAGTGCAGGCGGAGCGGAGAGGTCGAGTGGGGGTGTAGGGAGAGATGAGGGTCTGGAGGTAGCTGGGTGCAGTCTGTTCAAGGCATATGTAGGCTAGTACAAGAGTCTTGAACTGGATGCGAGCGGTGATCGGGAGCCAGTGGAGTGAGCGGAGTAGTGGAGTTGCATGGGAGAAGCGAGGCAGAGAGAACACCAGGCGAGCAGCGGAGTTCTGGATGAGCTGGAGTGGACGCGTGGCGGACACAGGGAGGCCAGCCAGGAGGGAGTTGCAGTAGTCTAGGCAGGAGAGTACCAAGGCCTGGACCAGGAGCTGGGTGGCGTAGTTGGTGAGGAAGGGTCGGATTCTTCGGATGTTGCTCAGGAAGAATCGGCAAGTGCGTGCCAGAGTGGAGATGTGCTTCATGTATTAAGTTTCATTTACTACTTCTAAATGTTGCACTGTTGAGTCTTTAATCGTTATGGATGATTGTAAGAGAACAAAGCTTGACATTTCTATGGATGCGAATGAGTGTCCTCAGTCTGGGTATGAAGTGTCACAGGAGGCCGCTAGCTGTGGAAGCTTGTGAAGCCCTGTATTAATGTGTCCAGATGTCACCAGGTGTTACAGTTTGTAATACAGTGCCTTGCGAAAGTATTCGGCCCCCTTGAACTTTGCGACCTTTTGCCACATTTCAGGCTTCAAACATAAAGATATGAAACTGTAATTTTTTGTGAAGAATCAACAACAAGTGGGACACAATCATGAAGTGGAACGAAATTTATTGGATATTTCAAACTTTTTTAACAAATAAAAAACTGAAAAATTGGGCGTGCAAAATTATTCAGCCCCCTTAAGTTAATACTTTGTAGCGCCACCTTTTGCTGCGATTACAGCTGTAAGTCGCTTGGGGTATGTCTCTATCAGTTTTGCACATTGAGAGACTGAAATTTTTGCCCATTCCTCCTTGCAAAACAGCACGAGCTCAGTGAGGTTGGATGGAGAGCATTTGTGAACAGCAGTTTTCAGTTCTTTCCACAGATTCTCGATTGGATTCAGGTCTGGACTTTGACTTGGCCATTCTAACACCTGGATATGTTTATTTGTGAACCATTCCATTGTAGATTTTGCTTTATGTTTTGGATCATTGTCTTGTTGGAAGACAAATCTCCGTCCCAGTCTCAGGTCTTTTGCAGACTCCATCAGGTTTTCTTCCAGAATGGTCCTGTATTTGGCTCCATCCATCTTCCCATCAATTTTAACCATCTTCCCTGTCCCTGCTGAAGAAAAGCAGGCCCAAACCATGATGCTGCCACCACCATGTTTGACAGTGGGGATGGTGTGTTCAGGGTGATGAGCTGTGTTGCTTTTACGCCAAACATAACGTTTTGCATTGTTGCCAAAAAGTTCGATTTGGGTTTCATCTGACCAGAGCACCTTCTTCCACATGTTTGGTGTGTCTTCCAGGTGGCTTGTGGCAAACTGTAAACGACACTTTTTATGGATATCTTTAAGAAATGGCTTTCTTCTTGCCACTCTTCCATAAAGGCCAGATTTGTGCAGTATACGACTGATTGTTGTCCTATGGACAGAGTCTCCCACCTCAGCTGTAGATCTCTGCAGTTCATCCAGAGTGATCATGGGCCTCTTGGCTGCATCTCTGATCAGTCTTCTCCTTGTATGAGCTGAAAGTTTAGAGGGACGGCCAGGTCTTGGTAGATTTGCAGTGGTCTGATACTCCTTCCATTTCAATATTATCGCTTGCACAGTGCTCCTTGGGATGTTTAAAGCTTGGGAAATCTTTTTGTATCCAAATCCGGCTTTAAACTTCTCCACAACAGTATCTCGGACCTGCCTGGTGTGTTCCTTGTTCTTCATGATGCTCTCTGCGCTTTAAACGGACCTCTGAGACTATCACAGTGCAGGTGCATTTATACGGAGACTTGATTACACACAGGTGGATTCTATTTATCATCATTAGTCATTTAGGTCAACATTGGATCATTCAGAGATCCTCACTGAACTTCTGGAGAGAGTTTGCTGCACTGAAAGTAAAGGGGCTGAATAATTTTGCACGCCCAATTTTTCAGTTTTTTATTTGTTAAAAAAGTTTGAAATATCCAATAAATTTCGTTCCACTTCATGATTGTGTCCCACTTGTTGTTGATTCTTCACAAAAAATTACAGTTTCATATCTTTATGTTTGAAGCCTGAAATGTGGCAAAAGGTCGCAAAGTTCAAGGGGGCCGAATACTTTCGCAAGGCACTGTATAACATGAGAACAGACTTATTACTCTACATTGTGTCTACCTAATAGCCTTTTATTTGCCAGTCTGCAGCCTTATGGGATGAACTTGAGTGATGTCCCTGGGGGCGAGATGATCCCACTCTAATCTCTTTGGCAGAGCAGTGTATGTGTGCACACAGCCTGCTTTTAAATGCAGTGCTTGGATTTATTTCTCCAGGACGATCAAGGACAAATTCATCAGGTGTGGTATGACGACCCGAAGAGCATTTCTCAAAAGGCTGCCTATGTGAAGGAACAAGGCCTGCGTGGTATTGGCATGTGGAACGGCAATCTCCTAGACTACAGTGATGACCCTGTAGCTGAGCTGCAAAGCAAGGAGATGTGGAATGCCCTGAAACCTGGGGCTGTGGGAAAGCTCTGAATGACCAAGTACATCCCAGAGCCTGGGCACTTGTGCAAGTAAATGATGCATTGTCTCATGACAGGATGAATTACTACAAATTGGTTTTATTCTGAATGTCCTTGCCATTAGATTGGACTGGTAAATCTATTAAAAATGTTGATAGGAATCAGGCTTCACCTTACAAGCAGTTGTACATTTTTTGGAAAGTTGTTCTATTTGCACTGTCGTGCTTTTGTTTGTTATTTAAATGATGAGCTGTACACCTAATGAAACAGTCCATTTTAGATCAAGTTATATAACAACTTTTCTATTGATTGTTTACATGTTTTACTTCAAAATTGATTTTAATGTTTACTGGAAATGAGAAAATTGTTAAACTGTTAAATTTTAAAGTAATTTTTTTTCAATTGTTTTTAAAATTGATTTTCACACTGTGGCCCGGATTCACCAAACTTTAAGGATTGATTTAAGGAAGACTTTTTAAAAGTCCCAAGGCCAAACCTTCAGTGTCAGTTTCCAAAGATGTTTAGAAGTGCTTTCAGACACAGCTGTTAAGAATACTAATAAAACCAGTCTATAAAGTTTTCTGAATTTATATTACAAAATATAGAAATGTTCACAGTTTTGTCTTCAATAACCCTTTTTCAAATAAGGAGGAGGAAAGCACACTATCACTCATTGTAGCAGAGGTGTTGAGTTGAGGAGGAATCACACATACATTTACTGATCCATTAAACATTTCTCAAAAAAAATAAAGTATTTACCTGATATACATTTAAAGTATTAGTGCTGAGAGATAATGATTGAAGTTATGATTTGTTTTACCAAATCATCAATAAAATCCATTAATTAAAAGCACTTTCAAATTGAGTGATTTTTATTTTTACCTTATTTCCATTGTTCTTTTCATGAACATCATACTTACAGATACCCATGCTTCCTAGGGCCATGCATTTGCACAATAGATATTTTTAGATCCCTCACATTTACAATAAAAAAAAAAAAAAAAAACATTAAAAAGCAGTCAAAATGTTAACATTTTGGATCCACTACAATCTATAAAATATTTTAACCTAATACTAAAAATGTGGAAATTATGAACAAGCGATGTATTTGTATTTGACAAAGAATAATTTAACAAGTAACTTGATCTTTAAATGTAGTGATTTGAATTATAATAGTCAGTAAGTGTTCAGGCTGGGGTGCGCTGTGGCCCTGCCTGGTATCGGAGGTTCTGTAGGGCAGACCCCTGGTGCGGACTGGCTAAGGAAGACTCTGCTTTCTTTTGGGTCAGCTCTGCTCGGAGGGCTCGCAGTTCTGTGGCTGCTTGTTTTCTGAGCTATAAACAAAGACAGAGTTTACAGCAAGCGTTATATATTGACAGTAAGGCAGCATGTCATGGAGTTACAGGGTGATGAGCGTCTGTGTGTGGGTTATGAAATAACAGTTCCGACAGTTCACTTCTGCTTGTGATGATGTTCCCTCACACACAGACATTCATCGTTATAATCCTATATTAAATTATCCATATATTATTGTCATACATGATTAGTAATAGTTTATTACAACATCTTTTAAATTACACACTTTTAGTGGAAAGGTTCATGACATGTTATAAATAATAAGGTTTGTTATGCCTTAGTTGAATGCTTTAGTCTGTATTGCTTTTAACGTGTAACATAAAACATTTTTTCAAATACTAGAATGCCTGGCATAAATACCTGCTGAGGGAGCGGTGAACCTAAGCACAAGTTATGTTATTACACACGCTAGTTCTTTAGTATATCCGTAAAATGCATAGAAAATAGTAAAATAACACTATGGTATAATACTAACACCTTGTGTAACTTGTCTTGTGTCTGATGTAGTTCTCAGGCAAAATAGGTTTGATCCATTTATCAAAGATGTTATATAGAATATCTTTGCTTTTATCGATGACATGCTCTTGTTTGTACGGTGGCTCATTAAGGACGGGGAAAAATTAAACAGAAATGTGTTATGCTGAGATCACTAGATAAATGATCTCAGGATCTCAACATTTCTAACTGCTGTGTCGAGATCACAAGATAAATGATCTTAGGATTTTATTACTTCACCATTGTGTTGATAATTTATCTTGTGATCTCAACATCACATTTCATTTTTACATCAATGAGTGTACTGTATGTTTGTTGACTTTAGAAAATGCTACAACATGATTAGTTAAAACGCTACAGCAGGGATTCTTTAGAATAGATTCTTAAACTGAAATTTGACCAACAATAAATAAATAAATAAATAAACAAATAAATAATAAACGTTTGTTTTAATGCAGTAGTGTTTACTTTATTTAGCACATGCATATTAAGTTTGCTTCAATGAAACAGGTCATCTGGTTTACTATATTATTATATTAATAATAATATAATATATAATAATAATATCTTTCTTTTTATATCGTGCCTTTCATAGTGGACCACCATCACAAAGCGCTTTACAGAGGTAGACTGTGAATTGTGCATTATATGCAGAGTCACTTACAATAGGACATTGATTTAACATCTCATCCGCAGGATGGAGCACAAGGAGGTGAAGTGACTTGCTCAGGGTCACACAATTAGTAATGGAATTCTATAAAGTATTGTAGCAGCTTGTTTCACATCATCCCTTTACCTTAAGTTCCGTCACAAGCTTCATTTTAGCATCGTCAACTTTTCTTTTCAGCTTATCGATCTCACGCTGCTCTGTCGTAATTTGAATAACAAGGCCATTCTGCAAAAACAAACAAAAACATGATGACGTGCATGTCATCGGAATCCAACCCTGGTTGACGCTCCAGTTTGTTTGTATTCCCTTAAGGTAAACAACCTTAAAAAAAGGTGTTTTTTTTACAATAATTAGTCGGAATGTGTTATTAGTGAATTACATAAAGTAATAAACCACTTTGATGTCAATACATTTATCACAAGCATGTTTCCTGAGAGAAAAGTATTATTTATCGCTACTTTTTATCACAGCATTACAGTCTGGGGAATATCTTTTGCCACTTTCAACAGATCCGCTAAAGCTAAATACATGGTCTTTCCATTCCCCACAAAAGTGTGTCAAAACATTCAATTAAAATCCACTATCAACATAGAGGGTTCTAAAATGTATGGGAACCACAAAATGTAAAATATTTTTTAACCCATTTGGGGAACTATATAAAATAAAATACAAATAAAAAATAATACCAAAAAGGTTTAGCTATATCTACTATACCAAACCAACAACGAACTTCAGAACACTTTTTAGACTGGATTTTTACCTAGCGATTGGTACCATCTGGTGGCCAAATTCTGTAATTCCACAACTATTCTTTGTTGCGCTCCAGACTTCCAGACTTTGACTGGTATTGAAGCCCCTTGGTCTGTACCTTGGAGTTTGAAGCGTTCATGGGGTGTTTATGCTTCTTTCTCCCATCCCTAGCCTGCAGCTGCTGAAGGAGCTTCTGGTAATAGGTTTCCAGTTCCTGTCGGAGTGTTTTCAGTGTGTCCTCCAGGGGAGCCGTTGCCTTCTTGGTCTCGAAATACCTCTTTTTCCAGGCATCCCGTGCTGTTTAAACACAAAGGGAGGTTGAGTTTCTGGATCTGTAGCAGGGCTTGGTAACTTACAGTATTGCAGGGCCTGTATCAGCCTTGTGTCCTACCTTGCTTTCTCTTCTGGTGGTTTTGTGCTAACAGTCCTTTGGCTTTTTTCACCAGCTCCCGTCTTGCCTTTTCAAGTTGTTTTCTTTCTTGCTTTGCTAACTTCATTTGTTCAATTAGTTGATCTCCTGGCGCAAAAGAAAGGTATTTTGAATAAACAAATCTTGTGTCAGTTCTTCCATATGTGTTGGGTGTGTATTAAATTGTATCTACTTTTGTTCGTTAAAAAAAAGAACAAACCGTTACTTTATTCTTAAGAATGCTTTACATGTTGGTCAGAATCTGGTTCAAAATCATCTGACTGTATTTAACTTATTTTTACAATATTAAATGTTTTACAATGTTACAGTAAAGGGAAATTAAATGTACAGTTGTTTAACCAGTACAACAAGCTCCTGAACCAGCCTAACCAGTTAATAACTGTCCATATTACTATACTTTCCGTGGGAAACTTGTTACAAGGCCTAAAGCTATCAAAATCAGCATATACTAATCAGCAAGTACTTACTATCTGTTAGAAATACTGGGACCTCAGGCTTGTGTGAAGTCATGGCCAGGAGAGGTGGAGTAGGGGGCGGGGCATATCGAGCTGGAGTGGGCAATAGCAGTGGATTTTCTTTGACCTGTAACTGAATTCAAAAGAATTGTGAAATCTCCACTAACCACAGTTGCCATGCACTGCCCGTCACATAACTGTTAACTGCAGCCCTTTCAGGATTTAGACCACCTGCTAGTTCAGGTATTTTGGGGAACCCTGGCGAATCCCGGGCAACAAAACACAACACAGCCTCCCAAGAGATTTTTATAGAGTAAGCACTTGTTAACATTTTTACATGACTTCCAGATGGACCAGAGGCACTCTAATAAAAACAGCACATTAGCTGCAATGCCCACTGTTTACATTGGTCTTTCATTCTGAATAGGTGATCTCTTTCAATGCTGGCCACTCAGAAATTCTATCACAGTGAACAGAGCGACATGGTAATGTCTGGGGTCAGGCTATTGGTATTAAAAGATCAAAGAGCCAGACACACTGACACACAGCCTGCCCAAGTGCACTCGGCACCGTTATATAGTATACATCCATCCATCCATCCATTATCATTAACCGCTTACTCCTTTACAGAGTCACGATGAGACGGAGCCTAACCTGGCATACACAGGGTGCAAGGCGAGACTACACCCTGGATGGGATGCCAGTCCATCGCAGGGCACCACACACACACACACACACAGGGCAATTTAGAGTGACCAATTAACCTGGAGAGCATGTCTTTGGACTGTGGGAGGAAACCAGAGTACCTAGAGAAAACCCACGCGAACACGGGGAGAACATGCAAACTCCACACAGACAGTACCCTAGGCTGGATTTGAACCTAGGACCCGGGCGCTGTCAGGCAGCAGTGCTAACCACTACACCACCGTGCCGCCCCCTATAGTATACAGCAATGGCCTAAAGTTTTGTGACAAGCTAGAATTTTAGGATTGAGACATCATTTAAAAAAAAAAATACTATATGAACATAATTTAGGGCAGCAGTGTGGAGTAGTGGTTAGGGCTCTGGACTCTTGACTGGAGGGTTGTGGGTTCAATCCCCGGTGGGGACACTGCTGCTGTACCTTTGAGCAAGGTACTTTACCTACATTGCTCCAGTAAAAACCCAACTGTAAAATGGGTGATTGTATGTAAAAAATAATGTGATATCCTGTAACAATTGTAAGTCACCCTGGATAAGGGCGTCTGCTAAGAAATAAAATAATAATAATTTAGATCTTTTATGTAACATTGTGTAATCAAAGAAACTACAAAATGATATCGAAGCCATAATAGTAGTAGTATTACCCAAACAGTATTTCATGTTAGATTTCGAAATGTCACACTTTTCAATTGTCAGTTTTTCGTTAAGTATATGGAAAACTACAAAGCGGTATGTAATTCAATATATTAAGGTAACATTATTCAGCCGGTTTCATTCGGCTTTATGTTTGCCCAGAGCTGTAGTTAGTGGGTAACACAAGCTGCTGATATACAGCATCAGATTATTTTGTTGGAGTTTTTTTTTCTGTTTGTTTGTTTTTCAGTGAGATTAATACATTTTAAAAGGTGCTTTTATGAACAGTGGCATTTCCTTTTGCCAGAAGTGCAGCATTTCACTACATTTTTTTTTCTGTGTGACTTCCCTTTTTTAAATCTAATTTTAATATCTTTAATGACAAGGTTTTTACAACAGGGTTTTATTATCTTTTACATAATGCTTCCTCCTGGGCCTTGGTTCCAGTCTTTCGCTAAGCAACAGGCATTTTTACAGCATCAAAGCTCAAGTGGAAGTGTTTCTCAACACGGCAAGCTCATAGAAGGACAATTGTTTAGATGTGTTTCTGAGGCCTAAAAGACAGCTAGTCTATTTAACTGGACGGCAGGTCCAAATACTGCAACTGTTTAATTAGTTAATAAAAGGGCCTGAGGTCATGAAAATCAAACATGAAGTATTTTAGTATTTTAGACAAATAAACTCCAGGGTGCTGTGGCTGAGTGCATCTGCCATGGAATATGAATTAGATTAATAAACTCCAGGGTGCTGTGGCTGAGTGCATCTGCCATGGAATATGAATTAGATTAATAAACTCCAGGGTGCTGTGGCTGAGTGCATCTGCCATGGAATATGAATTAGATTAATAAACTCCAGGGTGATGTGGCTGAGTGCATCTGCCATGGAATATGAATTAGATTAATAAACTCCAGGGTGCTGTGGCTGAGTGCATCTGCCGTGGAACATGAATTAGATTAATAAACTCCAGGGTGATGTGGCTGAGTGCATCTGCCATGGAATATGAATTAGATTAATAAACTCCAGGGTGCTGTGGCTGAGTGCATCTGCCATGGAATATGAATTAGATTAATAAACTCCAGGGTGATGTGGCTGAGTGCATCTGCCATGGAATATGAATTAGATTAATAAACTCCAGGGTGCTGAGGCTGAGTGCATCTGCCATGGAATATGAATTAGATTAATAAACTCCAGGGTGCTGTGGCGGAGTGCATCTGCCATGGAATATGAATTAGATTAATAAACTCCAGGGTGCTGTGGCTGAGTGCATCTGCCATGGAATATGAATTAGATTAATAAACTCCAGGGTGATGTGGCTGAGTGTATCTGCCATGGAATATGAATTAGATCAATAAACTCCAGGGTGATGTGGCTGAGTGCATCTGCCATGGAATATGAATTAGATTAATAAACTCCAGGGTGCTGTGGCTGAGTGCATCTGCCGTGGAATATGAATTAGATTAATTAATTCCAGGGTGCCGTGGCTGAGTGCATCTGCCATGGAATATGAAGAATTTCATGCAACATTAAGCAGCTCAATCCCAATCAAGGGCAGTGCTGAATGAAAGCAGTTTTGATCTGGGGCTGCTGTGAATCTGGTTTAGGTAATCACTGCCAGTGGACAACAGTCACCATCACTAAAACCATCACCGTATTACCAGTCCACAGCCACACCGGTATCATCTTGGATTTCTGGTGCATGTTTTCTTTAAGTTAATCATTTCTTGTTTTTATTCATACCTCACTTATTCGTTTCTTGTTATTGTGTGTCAAAGGTGCCGATTCCTCAATTTTCCTAAGATTTGAGACAGAATGCAGACACCAAGTTAGAGCACATATTACAAAAACAGAACTTGTTTTACCACAGTGACGTAAGACTATAGTAACAGCACTGATAACTTTTAAATATATAAGACTTAAAATGGTGAATTTCATACAGAATGATGTACCGGTACTTTTTCAATAGGACATGTGCAATTAAATACGTGTAGATAATTATAATACATTTCACTGTATTTCCCAAAGATAAGGTACATTTCACGCAGTTCCTGCAACACATTGTTATTTAGGTAAGAATTAAAAAAGATATGAGTTCAGTGCCGCCAAACTATTTACCTGCATGCTGGTCTTGTAAGAGAGGGGATTTAAAAGACGTTTGATACATTTGGGCAGTCTTAACGTGAGCTTTTACTGTGTAGCAATTATAGAACAACATGACGGGTAATCAAAAAAACATTAAGGGCCCTTTTTTGTGCAAAGAATTTCTGAGAAGAATAAAATGGTACTAATCTAGCAAGATGGACTACTTGTAGTTCAGTTTTAGTTCTGACAGCAAAGGGTGTCCTTCTCCACTAAAATGATTGCATTCTCAGCTCTCATTTACCTGTTGATGCTTTGGCTCTGTAAGTACTCAGTGTCCTCCAGCGACTCAGGGACCCCAGAATCCCTTGTATTGTTCCTCAATACCCGTGTATCCTTAAAGCTCTTCTGATTTCTTGTCTGCTTATTTGGGACGGAGGGTTTGTCTGTATTTTGAGACATTACAAGAATGTACAGTATAGTCTGCAGGTACCACAAGCATGGCAGTGTTCATCGCAAATTCTCTTTTTTGTTTTTTAAAAATAATGGCTGTGAACCATTTTTACAAATTCCATGTACTTCAAAGTATAGACAGAACAACACTCTGTGTTGGCGAATCTGCTTCTTTCTATTTTGGCATATGGTCTCATTTAACCCTTTGCGGTCCTATGTCGGACCTGGTCCAACATTGCAATTTTCACTTTTAAGGTTCAATGTCCGACATCATCAAAAAGATGTAAAAAACAGGTCTCTAGTCGTTTTTTCTCTGGAAAAAGCTGAGAAAACCATTCAATGGCCAAGTGAGACCGATAGGAGCTGAGAGAAGCCGAAAAAAAAAATGGGAGTATCTCATGAATACAGATAGCCCCGGCACCACATAGATAACACGGACATAAACAAACAAGATAGCTGCTTCTGCATCCAGCGCTCAAAGAATATCACAGACATTTGCAGAGCTTTTTTAGATGTTATAGTAATAAAATAATGACTTGGATCGCATTATTGAGGAGTTTGGTGATAAAACGAGTGATCAGGAGATGA
>NW_026707715.1:2500-20000 GCF_902713425.1 Acipenser ruthenus
TATGGACTTCAGTATCTCTTCCTGGTAAGTCTGCCTGTCTCTCTGTCCCTCTTCCCAATCATTGAATTCACACTGAAGACCCTGAGAAAGACTTCTAGTCGTGAGTCATTGAATTCACACTGAAGACACTGAGAAAGACTTCTAGTCGTTAGTCATTGAATTCACACTGAAGACCCTGAGAAAGACTTCTAGTCGTTAGTCATTGAATTCACACTGAAGACCCTGAGAAAGACTTCTAGTCGTCAGTCATTGAATTCACACTGAAGACCCTGAGAAAGACTTCTAGTCGTTAGTCATTAAACTCATTAAGTTTCTGTTTGTATTTGTAAATGTTTAATAGCAGCCTTGCTGAAGTTCTGGATCAAACTCTCTCCCCTCTCTCCCCCCCCCCCCCCCCCCCCCCCCCCCCAGGAGCCCAACCCTGAAGATCCTCTGAACAAGGAAGCAGCCGAGGTCCTTCAGAACAACCGGCGCCTCTTTGAGCAGAACGTACAGCGGTCGCTGCGGGGGGGCTACGTGGGCTCCACTTACTTTGAACGCTGTCTGAAATAAACAGAGCCGGGCTGAGACACACACACACACACACACACACACGCACACACACACACACACACGCACACACACACACACGGTCGCTGCGGGGGGGCTACGTGGGGTCCACTTACTTTGAACGCTGTCTGAAATAAACAGAGCCGGGCTGAGACACACACACACACACACACACACACAGTGAGACACACACACACAGTGAGACACACACACTGAGACATGCGCACAGACACTGAGACACACACACTGAGACATGCGCACACACACAGACACTGAGACACACGCTCAGACAGACTGACACACTCACAGAGACTGACACACACACTCTGACAGACTGACACGCACACACACTGAGACAGGCAGACAGACAGACAGACACTGAGACACAGACACACTGACAAGCAGACAGACACACAGACACACTCAGACAAGCAGACAGACACACAGACGCACTCAGACAAGCAGACACACACTCAGCCAAGCAGACAGACAGACACTGAGACACACACACTCATACAGACAGACACTGAGACTCACACTGAGGCAGACAGACGGACGGACACACTCTCACTCAGACAGACAGACAGACACTGAGACACACTCTCACTCAGACAGACGGACGGACGGGTTCTGTTCCCGGTTGTTGATCTGTTTTCAATGCTGTGTTTGCGTTGGAAACCTTCCCATCTGACAAACAATAAAAACGTGAATATTTTTCAAACCGCGTCGAAGACTTTTTCATCTCCTGTAACCCTCAGCCCCCCCCCTCTGCCGAACCGCAGCGCGGACCAAGAGCGATCCTGACCTGAGACTCCTTCATTTAAAATCCGACAGGGATCGTGTCTGCCGGGAGCCCACACAGTAGGGCAGTAGTGTTGTGTGTTTGTTTCGTTAAGTATCTGGGGAAAACTACAAAACGGTGCGAAATGTCACAGGACGTCCTGAAGCTGGATGGAGGGGGATGGAGGGCGGGGTGGGGTGCAGAACGTTCGTCTCGGAGGCAGGTTGACAGAACCAGGGTCTCGGTGTCTCTAGAACCGAACCCGGAACCGCTCGGAACATCACAAAGAACCTAGAATAAATTTTAAAAAAATGATCATTTTGACTAAAGTCCTTCATAGACAGGCAGGCTGGCTCGCGTTCTCTTGTTAAAAAAAAAATGACACTGACAGGTGAAGCTCATCACTAAACAAGCTGTCATGATGTGTGCAATAGATCAGACTCCGATAGGCTGCCTTGCTTTGACTGAGTTCAGGAGCCGCTAGATCAGCTTTACATTAGCGATAGCGCCATCTAGTGCACAGCTAGTGTACTGCCAGCAATCCCAGCGTCCGATCATTAGGGGGCGCTGGCTCTTCTATAGAGACACTGGCTGTGTTACACTACGGAAAGCAGCTGAATCGACGTGTTTTAAATTATTTGTATTGAGATGCAAGACCACAGCAGCGCTCTAGAGTTAAAGAACTACAGCTCCCAGCATCCCTCGCCAGAGGCATGCTGGGAGCTGTAGTCCTATAGCCAGGGCTGGAGCGATTCACTGTGTCTCGATGAATCGCGATGCTTTCTTTACATGATGTGTCGTAATAGAGGTCTGTATCGCTTGTGATACGAGACCGCAGCATAAAGAACTACAGCTCCCAGCATCCCTCGCCATGGCCGCGGGTGCAGAGGCATGCTGGGAGCTGTAGTCCTATAGCCAGGGCTGGAGTGATTCACTGTGTCTCGATGAATCGCGATGCTTTCTTTACATGATGTGTCGTAATAGAGGTCTGTATCGCTTGTGATACGAGACCGCAGCATAAAGAACTACAGCTCCCAGCATCCCTCGCCACGGCCGCGGGTGCAGAGGCATGCTGGGAGCTGTAGTCCTGTAGCCAGGGCTGGAGCGATTCACTGTGTCTCGATGAATCGCGATGCTTTCTTTACATGATGTGTCGTAATAGAGGTCTGTATCGCTTCTGATAGGAGACCGCAGCATAAAGAACTACAGCTCCCAGCATGCCTCGCCATGCCAGCAGGTGCAGAGGCATGCTGGGAGCTGTAGTCCTATAGCCAGGGCTGTCCCGATTCACAATACAATAACTAGGGCAGCGCAGCCAGAACTGAAGAGCAGCTCCTGAACTCACAGTCAAAGCAACGCAGACTGATGAATAAAATAAATTTAATAAAAATGTATTTGAAGTAATTGCAATGGAGTCAGAACCATTGCAAAAGCCTTAACAAGGTAAAGGAGTCTGGTAAAATAAAGATGAAACTATCTCACCCTTTGCAGCCTTGTGTCCGATGTGTGTGTGTGTGTGTGTGTGTGTGTGTGTGTGTGTGTGTGACACTGAGGGAATAGGCGGGTTAGGGAGGGTGTTGTCAATGGCAACGTGGACAGTGATGTGCATGCGGTAGAACCTGGGTAAGGGGGCGGGGCGTCAGACCGATGGTCAGCGCTCCTTTAAAGGGAGGGGCCGGCGATCCTGTTAATAAAGCTAATAAGAGGGGAGAGAATGGATTTTAAAGATGGTCAGCGCTCCTTTAAAGGGAGGGGTCAGCGATCCTGTTAATAAAGCTAATAAGAGGTGAGAGAATGGATTTTAAAGATGGTCAGCGCTCCTTTAAAGGGAGGGGTCAGCGATCCTGTTAATAAAGCTAATAAGAGGTGAGAGAATGGATTTTAAAGATGGTCAGCGCTCCTTTAAAGGGAGGGGTCAGTGATCCTGTTAATAAAGCTAATAAGAGGTGAGAGAATGGATTTTAAAGATGGTCAGCGCTCCTTTAAAGGGAGGGGTCAGCGATCCTGTTAATAAAGCTAATAAGAGGTGAGAGAATGGATTTTAAAGATGGTCAGCGCTCCTTTAAAGGGAGGGGCCAGTGATCCTGTTAATAAAGCTAATAAGAGGTGAGAGAATGGATTTTAAAGATGGTCAGCGCTCCTTTAAAGGGAGGGGTCAGCGATCCTGTTAATAAAGCTAATAAGAGGTGAGAGAATGGATTTTAAAGATGGTCAGCGCTCCTTTAAAGGGAGGGGCCAGCGATCCTGTTAATAAAGCTAATAAGAGGTGAGAGAATGGATTTTAAAGATGGTCAGAGCTCCTTTAAAGGGAGGGGCCGGTGATCCTGTTAATAAAGCTAATAAGAGGCGAGAGAATGGATTTTAAAGATGGTCAGAGCTCCTTTAAAGGGAGGGGCCGGTGATCCTGTTAATAAAGCTAATAAGAGGTGAGAGAATGGATTTTAAAGATGGTCAGAGCTCCTTTAAAGGGAGGGGCCGGTGATCCTGTTAATAAAGCTAATAAGAGGTGAGAGAATGGATTTTAAAGATGGTCAGCGCTCCTTTAAAGGGAGGGGTCAGTGATCCTGTTAATAAAGCTAATAAGAGGTGAGAGAATGGATTTTAAAGATGGTCAGCGCTCCTTTAAAGGGAGGGGTCAGTGATCCTGTTAATAAAGCTAATAAGAGGTGAGAGAATGGATTTTAAAGATGGTCAGCGCTCCTTTAAAGGGAGGGGTCAGCGATCCTGTTAATAAAGCTAATAAGAGGTGAGAGAATGGATTTTAAAGATGGTCAGCGCTCCTTTAAAGGGAGGGGCCAGCGATCCTGTTAATAAAGCTAATAAGAGGTGAGAGAATGGATTTTAAAGATGGTCAGAGCTCCTTTAAAGGGAGGGGCCGGTGATCCTGTTAATAAAGCTAATAAGAGGCGAGAGAATGGATTTTAAAGATGGTCAGAGCTCCTTTAAAGGGAGGGGCCGGTGATCCTGTTAATAAAGCTAATAAGAGGTGAGAGAATGGATTTTAAAGATGGTCAGCGCTCCTTTAAAGGGAGGGGCCAGTGATCCTGTTAATAAAGCTAATAAGAGGTGAGAGAATGGATTTTAAAGATGGTCAGCGCTCCTTTAAAGGGAGGGGCCAGCGATCCTGTTAATAAAGCTAATAAGAGGTGAGAGAATGGATTTTAAAGATGGTCAGCGCTCCTTTAAAGGGAGGGGCCAGTGATACTGTTAATAAAGCTAATAAGAGGTGAGAGAATGGATTTTAAAGGGAGCGGCCAGTGACAATGTTAATAAAGCTAAGAAGGAAACCGGTTATAATGCATTAGGCGATGCCACACCTTGAAGGTGAACGCACACACTGCCGGAAGCGATCGCGTGTGTTCTAAATATACCCTCCGATTCAGACACAGAGGAACGCTGAGTCACTCAGCCCTGTTCTGAGGGCGAGTCTGAAACACTCGGGAGAACCACTATAAATATATATATATATACTATTTCTAACTCCAATCATACAAAATCGACATCAAACTAAATATTTTGCCCTTTTTTTTTTAAAGAGGCGTATTTAGTTCTTAAAAAGGTGTTTTGCAAAGTGGGTGTCGTTATTTTTGGGAGTTTTTGGGAGTTTGTGGAGACAGTTTCTCAAATTTTGATAGCCACACACACACACACACACGATCCTGTTGCATCACATGACTTAAGCGCTACGTCACCCTGCGTGAGATCAAGCGTCGCTGACGTCACGGGGAGCAGCACGCACAAACAGGAAGCGTGTGTCGCCTGACCAGGAAACTAAATAAAAAAAATAATAAAAAAAAAACAAACACGACGAAAAAGAAGAGATCGAGACACAAAACCCGAGAGAAATCTCCAAACATCGCCGAGATTCAGCGGTCAAAACCCCTCGCAGGTGAGAAGAGAGAACAGCGTGAATTAATTGAGGGGTTTGGCGAGTCTGAATCATGTTGTTGTTATTTTTAATCAACAAACCACTTCTTTTATTTTTTAAAAGCCAGTTATTTTGAAGTCGAGTTGGAGTCGAGTTGCGTTTCTAGCGATTGCTGAATCGATACAGACTCCGGGTGTAGCTACTAGCGTTATTAATAACGACGAAGTGTTTTTAAAATCTAAAAATACACATTTCAGATTATTTATGTGACCGGTTTTGAGGACACGGCGTTCAAAGACGCGGGTGATCCGATATGAAACCGAGCGGATCCGGACGAGATTTCGAACTGGATTCTCGACAAACACCGAAACTTTTCAAAGCAAGTTTTAGTTTGAATGTAATAAATATCTCTTTTTAATATTGTGGGATGTGCCGCGTTACGTGATGAGCGACCCGCGTTACGTCGTCGGATTACGTACGTAACCGGTTCAAACAAAGACGGTCTGAATACTTTATAATATTATTATTCATCAGAAGCAGCTGTCGGACTTTTTAAAATCTCAACATAGACATTCAGATGTGACGGGTTAGGATAACGTGCTAAAAATATGGGTACGTTTGAAACACGAACCGAACCGCTCAATATTATTATTATTATTATTATTATTATTATTATTATTATTATTATTATTATTATTATTATTATTATTATTATTATTTATATTTCCCTTTCTCAGAAGGCCAATACAGATCTGTCCACTCTCCCTTATTTCCCGGGACGCTGCTGTTTTTTATTTTGATTTTATTTTTTCTGCACACTTATCCCGGGTCAGGTTTTCTCCCGTATTGAGCTCAAAGTTGTTTTTTCTCGTTATAAAGTCGCTCGTCCTTTGATGACGAGGTCGCTGTGCAGTACCAGACTCCGCCTCTAGGAGTGCGCTGCAGTGGAGAAGAGGCAGGAGATTTCAATTTACATGTTAAATAACTAAGTTATGTCTGTCAGTCTTTCTCTATCTCTGCCAGTCTCTCTGTCTCTCTCTATCTCTGTCAGTCTATCTCTGTCAGTCTATCTCTGTCAGTCTCTATCTTTATCTCTATCAGTCTCTGTCTCTGTCTCTCTCTATCTGTCAGCCTGTCTCTGTCATTCTCTCTCTGTTAGTCTCTCACTCAGTCTCTCTTTCACTGTCAGTCTCTCTCTGTCTCTCAGTCTCTCTATCTCTGTCTTTCTCAGTCAGTCTCTGTCTCTCAATCTCTCCCTGTCTCTCTCTGTCTCTCTCTGTCAGTCTGTTTCTCTGTCAGTCTCTCTGTCTCTGTCAGTCTCTCTCTGTCTCTCTATCTCTGCCAGTCTATCTGTCTCTCTCTATCTGTCAGCCTGTCTGTCAGGCTCTCTCTCTCTCTGTCAGTCTCTCTCTATCTCTGTCAGTCTCTCACTCAGTCTCTCTTTCACTGTCAGTCTCTCTCTGTCTCTGTCAGTCTCTCTATCTCTGTCTTTCTCAGTCAGTCTCTGTCTCTCAATCTCTCTCTGTCTCTCTCTCTGTCTCTGTCAGTCTGTTTCTCTGTCAGTCTCTCTGTCTCTCTCTCTGTCTCTGTCAGTCTCTCTCTTTATCTCTCAGTCTCTGTCTCTGTTAGTCTCTCTATCTGTCTCTCTCTATCTGTCAGCCTGTCTGTCAGGCTCTCTCTCTCTCTGTCAGTCTCTCTCTATCTCTGTCAGTCTCTCACTCAGTCTCTCTTTCACTGTCAGTCTCTCTCTGTCTCTGTCAGTCTCTCTATCTCTGTCTTTCTCAGTCAGTCTCTGTCTCTCAATCTCTCTCTGTCTCTCTCTCTGTCTCTGTCAGTCTCTCTGTCTCTCTCTCTGTCTCTGTCAGTCTCTCTCTCGCGCTGTCTCTCTCTCTCTCTCTCTCACTTCAATTCAATAAACTTTATTGGCATGACAACAATAAACACATTTTGCCAGAGCGATGTCAGTACAGGAACCACACCGAGACCGTGCAGAGCCACGTTTTCAGTGCAGATGAGTTTGTGTGTCTCAGACAGGTGGCTGTCCCGTCTCTCAGTGTGAAAGTGTGTGTCTCCAGCAGCGCCATCATGGACTTCTTGTTTGGAAAGAGGAAGACCCCGGAGGAGATGCTGAGACAGAACCAGCGGGCGCTGACCAGAGCCATGCGCGACCTGGACCGAGAGAGACAGAGGCTGGAGCAGCAGGAGAAGAAAATCATCGCCGACATCAAGAAGATGGCAAAGCAGGGCCAGATGGTGAGCGAGCGATCTGCCAGCAAAACCAGGGCTGGATCGCACTGCTGTGCAGCGACGGGAGACACCAGGGCCAGGCGATCCACTCCAGGTTTTACTTTGCCTCAGTGTGTCCAGCTGACGAGCTCAGGTGTGACTGGTTTTTAAACTCCCAGTGAAACCAGGACTGGATCGCGCGGTCTGGTGAAGACGCCCCTTCAGTTAGATGCGCAGAGTAGCGCCTCTGGGACTGTGGGGTGTGTGTGTGTGTGTGTGTGATGAAAGAGGAAACCAGTAAAGCAGCGAGTCAGTCTTTACTGGTGCAGAGCACTTCAGCTCCATAGAGGCGTCTCGGAGTGATTCACACGATCGCATACAATAACGCAGGAAGGGTTTGAGTGAAATGCAAAACTATCAAACAGAATCTCTCAACCTCTCCCTCCTCCCTCTCCTCCCCTCTCCTTCCCCCTCTCTTTCTCTCCCTCTCCTCTCTTCTCCCTCTCCTCCTACCCCTCTCCCTCTCCTCCTCCCTCTCTCCTCCCCCTCTCCCTCTCCTCTCCCCCTCCCCTCTCCCCTTTCACCCCCTCCTCTCTCTCTCTCTCTCTCCTCCTCCCCCTCTCCTCCCCTCCTCTCTCTCTCTCTCTCTCCTCCTCCCCCTCTCCCTCTCCTCCCCCTCCCCTCTCTCCTCTCCCCTTTCACCCCCTCCTCTCCCTCTCTCTCTCCTCCTCCCCCTCTCCCTCTCCTCCTCCTCCCTCTCTTCCTCCCTCTCTCTCTCCTCCTCCCCCTCTCCCTCTCCTCTCTGCTCTCCCCTTTCACCCCCTCCTCTCCCTCTCTCTCTCCCTCTCCTCCCCCTCTCCCTCTCCTCCCCCTCTTCCTCCCCTCTCCCTCTCCCCCTCCTCCCCCTCTCCTCCTCTCCTCTTCCCCCCCTCTCCTCTCCCCCCCCTCTCCTCTCCCCCTCTCTTCCCCCTCTCCTCCCCCAGGACGCGGTTAAGATCATGGCTAAGGACCTGGTCCGGACCCGACACTATGTGAAGAAGTTCATCATGATGAGAGCCAACATCCAGGCCGTGTCTCTGAAGATCCAGACCCTGAAATCAAACAACAGCATGGCACAGGCCATGAAGGGAGTGACCAAAGCCATGGGCACCATGAACAGACAGGTCAGTGTGTCCCTGAGGAGACGGGTCAGTGTGTCCCTGAGGAGACGGGTCAGTGTGTCCCTGAGGAGGCGGGTCAGTGTGTCCCTGAGGAGACAGGTCAGTGAAGAGACAGACAGGTCAGTGTGTCCCTGAAGAGACGGGTCAGTGAAGAGACAGACAGGTCAGTGTGTCCCGGAAGAGGCGGGTCAGTGTGTCCCTGAGGAGACAGGTCCATGTGTCCCTGAGGAGACAGGTCCATGTGTCCCTGAAGAGACAGGTCCCTGAAGAGACAGGTCAGTGTGTGTCCCTGAAGAGACAGGTCAGTGTGTGTCCCTGAAGAGACAGGTCAGTGTGTCCCTGAAGAGACAGGTGTGTGTGTGTGTGATTCACTCTCTCTCTGTGTGTGTGTGTGTGTGTGTGTGTGTGTGTGATTCACTCTGTGTGTGTGTGTGTGTGTGATTCACTCTCTCTCTCTCTCTCTGTGTGTGATTCACTCTCTCTCTGTGTGTGTGTGATTCACTCTCTCTGTGTGTGTGTGTGTGTGATTCACTCTCTCTCTCTCTCTGTGTGTGTGATTCACTCTCTCTCTCTCTCTCTGTGTGTGTGATTCACTCTCTCTCTCTCTCTCTGTGTGTGTGATTCACTCTCTCTCTCTCTCTCTGTGTGTGATTCACTCTTTCTGTGTGTGTGTGATTCACTCTCTGTGTGTGTGTGTGTGTGTGATTCACTCTCTCTGTGTGTGTGATTCACTCTGTGTGTGTGTGTGTGTGTGTGATTCACTCTCTCTGTGTGTGTGATTCACTCTGTGTGTGTGTGTGTGTGTGATTCACTCTCTCTGTGTGTGTGATTCACTCTCTGTGTGTGTGTGTGTGTGTGTGTGTGTGATTCACTCTTTGTGTGTGTGTGATTCACTCTCTCTGTGTGTGTGTGTGTGTGTGTGTGTGATTCACTCTCTCTGTGTGTGTGATTCACTCTCTCTGTGTGTGTGTGTGTGTGATTCACTCTCTCTGTGTGTGTGATTCACTCTCTCTGTGTGTGTGTGTGTGTGTGTGTGTGATTCACTCTCTCTGTGTGTGTGATTCACTCTCTCTGTGTGTGTGTGTGTGATTCACTCTCTCTGTGTGTGTGATTCACTCTCTCTGTGTGTGTGTGTGTGTGATTCACTCTCTCTGTGTGTGTGTGATTCACTCTCTCTCTCTGTCTGTGTTTCAGCTCAAGCTCCCTCAGATTCAGAAGATCATGATGGAGTTTGAGAAGCAGTCTGAGATCATGGACATGAAGGAGGAGATGATGAACGATGCCATCGACGACGCCATGGGAGACGAGGATGACGAGGAGGAGAGGTGAGAGAGGAGCGCCCTGCTCCATTATCAGTGCGTCAAACGAATCTCCACAGCAGTGCTGTCACCAAACCCACTGACACCTCCCCCGCTCTCTCTCTCCTCAGCGACGCGGTCGTTTCTCAAGTCCTGGATGAGCTGGGACTGAACCTCACCGACGAGCTCTCCAGTAAGTGTGCGCGCGTGCGTGGGTGCGTGCGTGCGTGGGTGCGTCCGTGCGTGCGTGCGTGCGTGGGTGGGTGTGTGGGTGCGTGCGTGCGTGGGCGCGTGCGTGCGTGTCCAGTGCCAGCGTTCTCTCCTGCGTTCACAGCGCAGTGCGCTCACTGTAATCCCTCTGCTTGCCTTTAGACCTCCCGTCCACCGGGGGCAAACTCTCCGTGACGACTGGGAAGAAAGCAGAGCCGACGCCAACCTTGGCAGATGCCGATGCCGATCTGGAGGAGAGACTGAACAACTTGAGAAGAGACTGAGAGAGAGAGGAGAGAGACTGGGGAGGGGGTTAGAGAATTGGAGGGGGAGCGAGGGAGGGGGTTAGAGAATTGGAGGGGGAGAGAGACTGAACAACTTGAGAAGAGACTGAGAGAGAGAGGAGAGAGACTGGGGAGGGGGTTAGAGAATTGGAGGGGGAGCGAGGGAGGGGGTTAGAGAATTGGAGGGGGAGAGAGACTGAACAACTTGAGAAGAGACTGAGAGAGAGAGGAGAGAGACTGGGGAGGGGGTTAGAGAATTGGAGGGGGAGAGAGGGAGGGGGTTAGAGAATTGGAGGGGGAGAGAGACTGAACAACTTGAGAAGAGACTGAGAGAGAGAGGAGAGAGACTGGGGAGGGGGTTAGAGAATTGGAGGGGGAGCGAGGGAGGGGGTTAGAGAATTGGAGGGGGAGAGAGACTGAACAACTTGAGAAGAGACTGAGAGAGAGAGGAGAGAGACTGGGGAGGGGGTTAGAGAATTGGAGGGGGTTAGAGAATTGGAGGGGGAGAGAGGGAGGGGGTAGGGGGTTAGAGAATTGGAGGGGGAGAGAGGGGGTTAGAGAATTGGAGGGGGAGAGAGGGGGTTAGAGAATTGGAGGGGGAGAGAGGGAGGGGGTTAGAGAATTGAAGAGCAGGAGGGGAGAGAGAGACAGAGGGAGGAAAGTTGAGTCGTTTCGCCACCGTAATAAATGAGGTAAAAAAAAACAAAACCTGTCAACTCGTTTGTGAAGTAGAAAGAAGTGTGAAGGGTCTTTATACAGGAAAACACAGGACAGTGCAGAGAGGCCATCACATCACAGATCAGAAAGAGCTGTGTCTGAAAACAACGCATGAGCTGCACTGCATTACTCAGGGGAGCTGGAAGATTATTATTATTATTATTATTATTATTATTATTATTATTATTATGATGATGATTCCTGGCCAGCCCTGTGAGATAATGTTCCCTCGTTAACATATTGAATTCCACCCCCTCTATATAGAATGAACTCCCTCAGCTTCATAGAGTCCAATGAAAGCTGCTGAATAATGTTCCCTTGTTAACATATTGAATTCCACACCCTCTATATAGAATGAACTCCCTCAGCTTCATAGAGTCCAATGAAAGCTGCTGAATAATGTTCCCTTGTTAACATATTGAATTCCACCCCCTCTATATAGAATGAACTCCCTCAGCTTCATAGAGTCCAATGAAAGCTGCTGAATAATGTTCCCTTGTTAACATATTGAATTCCACCCCCTCTATATAGAATGAACTCCCTCAGCTTCATAGAGTCCAGTGAAAGCTGCTGAATAATGTTCCCTTGTTAACATATTGAATTCCACCCCCTCTATATAGAATGAACTCCCTCAGCTTCATAGAGTCCAGTGAAAGCTGCTGAATAATGTTCCCTTGTTAACATATTGAATTCCACACCCTCTATATAGAATGAACTCCCTCAGCTTCATAGAGTCCAGTGAAAGCTGCTGAATAATGTTCCCTCGTTAACATATTGAATTCCACCCCCTCTATATAGAATGAACTGATTCAGCTTCATAGAGTCCAGTGAAAGCTGCTGAATAATGTTCCCTCGTTAACATATTGAATTCCACCCCCTCTATATAGAATGAACTCCCTCAGCTTCATAGAGTCCAATGAAAGCTGCTGAATAATGTTCCCTTGTTAACATATTGAATTCCACCCCCTCTATATAGAATGAACTCCCTCAGCTTCATAGAGTCCAGTGAAAGCTGCTGAATAATGTTCCCTCGTTAACATATTGAATTCCACCCCCTCTATATAGAATGAACTCCCTCAGCTTCATAGAGTCCAGTGAAAGCTGCTGAATAATGTTCCCTCGTTAACATATTGAATTCCACCCCCTCTATATAGAATGAACTCCCTCAGCTTCATAGAGTCCAATGAAAGCTGCTGAATAATGTTCCCTTGTTAACATATTGAATTCCACCCCCTCTATATAGAATGAACTCCCTCAGCTTCATAGAGTCCAATGAAAGCTGCTGAATAATGTTCCCTTGTTAACATATTGAATTCCACCCCCTCTATATAGAATGAACTCCCTCAGCTTCATAGAGTCCAATGAAAGCTGCTGAATAATGTTCCCTTGTTAACATATTGAATTCCACCCCCTCTATATAGAATGAACTCCCTCAGCTTCATAGAGTCCAATGAAAGCTGCTGAATAATGTTCCCTTGTTAACATATTGAATTCCACCCCCTCTATATAGAATGAACTCCCTCAGCTTCACAGAGTCCAATGAAAGCTGCTGAATAATGTTCCCTTGTTAACATATTGAATTCCACCCCCTCTATATAGAATGAACTCCCTCAGCTTCATAGAGTCCAGTGAAAGCTGCTGAATAATGTTCCCTCGTTAACATATTGAATTCCACCCCCTCTATATAGAATGAACTCCCTCAGCTTCATAGAGTCCAATGAAAGCTGCTGAATAATGTTCCCTTGTTAACCTATTGAATTCCACCCCCTCTATATAGAATGAACTCCCTCAGCTTCATAGAGTCCAATGAAAGCTGCTGAATAATGTTCCCTTGTTAACATATTGAATCACACCCCCTCTATATAGAATGAACTCCCTCAGCTTCATAGAGTCCAATGAAAGCTGCTGAATAATGTTCCCTTGTTAACATATTGAATTCCACCCCCTCTATATAGAATGAACTCCCTCAGCTTCATAGAGTCCAATGAAAGCTGCTGAATAATGTTCCCTTGTTAACATATTGAATTCCACCCCCTCTATATAGAATGAACTCCCTCAGCTTCATAGAGTCCAATGAAAGCTGCTGAATAATGTTCCCTTGTTAACATATTGAATTCCACCCCCTCTATATAGAATGAACTCCCTCAGCTTCATAGAGTCCAATGAAAGCTGCTGAATAATGTTCCTGTGTTAACATATTGAATTCCACCCCCTCTATATAGAATGAACTCCCTCAGCTTCATAGAGTCCAGTGAAAGCTGCTGAATAATGTTCCCTTGTTAACATATTGAATTCCACCCCCTCTATATAGAATGAACTCCCTCAGCTTCATAGAGTCCAATGAAAGCTGCTGAATAATGTTCCCTTGTTAACCTATTGAATTCCACCCCCTCTATATAGAATGAACTCCCTCAGCTTCATAGAGTCCAATGAAAGCTGCTGAATAATGTTCCCTTGTTAACATATTGAATCACACCCCCTCTATATAGAATGAACTCCCTCAGCTTCATAGAGTCCAATGAAAGCTGCTGAATAATGTTCCCTTGTTAACATATTGAATTCCACCCCCTCTATATAGAATGAACTCCCTCAGCTTCATAGAGTCCAATGAAAGCTGCTGAATAATGTTCCCTTGTTAACATATTGAATTCCACCCCCTCTATATAGAATGAACTCCCTCAGCTTCATAGAGTCCAATGAAAGCTGCTGAATAATGTTCCCTTGTTAACATATTGAATCCCACATCCTCTATATAGAATGAACTCCCTCAGCTTCAGAGTCTCCTCTCTCTCTGAAATGCTGACATTATTTCTCAGCTCTGACAACAGAACGCTAAGTAAACTCGTGTGTGTGTGTGTGTGCGTGCGCGCGCGTAGCCACACAGACGCACACTCCTGGGCTATATCTTCAAATGTAATCATTTTTTCTTCTATATAAATATGGTATATCTCAGCTCTGTATAAAAGCTGGTTCTTCAATCTAGGACATCTAGATTGATCTCTGTTTGCGTGCAGCGAGTGTGTTGGATCTCGTTTGGGATCTTGTTAAATTTTCAGATTTAAAACTGGGCTGTTGTAAGTGTTGTTTTTTTTTCAATAAAGTTTCTTAGGTTTATTTTGAGTTTCTGTGTCCAATTATTAAAAATAACTAAACAAAAGGACTGTGACCTACAGAACAGGAAGTGACGAGACACAGAGTAGTAGATTTTGGTGCATTTTAACTGTAAAATCTAAAGGGAGGAGCCAGCGATCCTGTTAATAAAGCTAATAAGAGGTGAGAGAATGGATTTTAAAGATGGTCAGCGCTCCTATAAAGGGAGGGGCCGGTGATCCTGTTAATAAAGCTAATAAGAGGTGAGAGAATGGATTTTAAAGATGGTCAGCGCTCCTTTAAAGGGAGGGGCCAGTGATCCTGTTAATAAAGCTCATAAGAGGTGAGAGAATGGATTTTAAAGATGGTCAGCGCTCCTTTAAAGGGAGGGGCCAGTGATCCTGTTAATAAAGCTAATAAGAGGTGAGAGGATGGATTTTGAAGCTGTGGTCCTCCTGTAATGACCGCGTCTGCAGAAACCAAAATCAATAGCTGCTACATTCCGGTGGTATTTCAGAAAATAATTTTATTGTGCAGACAAGAGCCACCTCAGCATGGAAATGTACTTCAAAAAACAAAACACAAACATGTTTGTTTCAAGAACTTCCCAAACTCCAGTGCATACAAATCCTGGCGCACGCGTCACACATTTCATTTTCATTTTATATTTTTTGATATCAATATATAGAAAAGTGTCCGTGTTTTATAAACGTTATTTACAGATTTTCAGTTCTGGCCCGACTTTGAAAAGATTTCTACCAAGAAAAGACCCCAAACTTTACAATCGGTCAATACGTGAATGTGAATCACAGCTCTATACCCCCCCCCCCCCCTCACCCCCTCTCACAGCCCCTCCCACCCCCTCACAGCCCCTCCACAACCCCTCACAGCCCCTCTCAGCCCCCTCTCCCCCCCCTCACAGCCCCTCACAGCCCCTCCACAACCCCTCACAGCCCCTCCACAACCCCTCACAGCCCCTCTCACCCCCTCACAGCCCCTCTCACCCCCTCACAGCCCCTCACAGCTCCCCTCACCACCTATCACCCCCTCACAACCCCTATCACCCCCCTCACAACCCCTCACAGCCCCTCACACCCCCTCACAGCTCCCCTCACCACCTATCACCCCCTCTCACCCCCTCACAGCCCCTCACAACCCCCTCACAGCTCCCCTCACCACCTATCACCCCCTCTCACCCCCTCACAGCCCCTCCCACCCCCTCACAGCTCCCCTCACCGCTTATCACCCCCTCACAGCCCCTCACACCCCCTCCACACCCCCTCACAGCCCCTATCACCCCCTCACCTCTCTCACAGCCCCTCACAGCCCCTCCCACCCCCTCCACACCCCCTCACAGCCCCTCCCACCCCCTCACCCCCTCCACACCCCCTCACAGCCCCTCCACAACCCCTCACACCCCCTCCACACCCCCTCACAGCCCCTATCACCCCCTCACCCTCTCTCACAGCCCCTCCCACCCCCTCCACACCCCCTCACAGCCCCTCTCTCCCCCTCACAGCCCCTCCACACCCCCTCACAACCCCTCACCCCCCCTCACCCCCTCCCACCCCCTCACAACCCCTCACAGCCCCTCACACCCCCTCACAGCTCCCCTCACCACCTATCACCCCCTCTCACCCCCTCACAGCCCCTCACACCCCCTCACAGCTCCCCTCACCACCTATCACCCCCTCTCACCCCCTCACAGCCCCTCACACCCCCTCACAGCTCCCCTCACCACCTATCACCCCCTCTCACCCCCTCACAGCCCCTCCCACCCCCTCACAGCTCCCCTCACCGCTTATCACCCCCTCACAGCCCCTCACACCCCCTCCACACCCCCTCACAGCCCCTATCACCCCCTCACCCTCTCTCACAGCCCCTCACAGCCCCTCCCACCCCCTCCACACCCCCTCACAGCCCCTCCCACCCCCTCACCCCCCTCCACACCCCCTCACAGCCCCTCCACAACCCCTCACACCCCCCTCCACACCCCCTCACAGCCCCTATCACCCCCTCACCCTCTCTCACAGCCCCTCCCACCCCCTCCACACCCCCTCACAGCCCCCTCTCTCCCCCTCACAGCCCCTCCACACCCCCTCACAACCCCTCTCACCCCCTCACAGCTCCCCTCACCCCCTCTCACCCCCTCACACCCCCTCCCAGCCCCTCCCACCCCCTCACAGCTCCCCTCACCCCCTCACACCCCCTCACAGCCCCTCCCACCCCCTCACAGCCCCTCCCACCCCCTCACAGCCCCTATCACCCCCTCTACCCCTCGCAGCCCCCCCCCTCACAGCCCCTATCACCCCCTCACAGCCCCTCCCACCCCCTCACAGCCCCTCCCCCCCCTCACACCCCCTCTCCCCCCCTCACAGCCCCTCTCACCCCCTCACAGCCCCTCCCACCCCCTCCACAACCCCCTCTCCCCCTCCCTACCCCTCGAAGTCGCTGACAAGCTGCAGCTCAAACACCTGCAGATGTTGCTTCAGCTTCTCCCGGAGATCGGGGGGGCTTTCGAACCCGTCTCCACAACCCAGCACCTCCCCCCCCGGCTGGCCCCTCCCCCCGGGGGGCGTGTCTGCACCCCCCAGCTCCGCCCCGGAGCCCAGGAAACTCAAAACCTGGCCCTCGCTGGCGGCCGCGTCAGCACCGGACCCTTCCAGTAGAAACACCTGCCCCTCTGGCAGAGTGACGACCTGCAGCCCCCCTCCCTCCCCCCCTCCCTCCCCCTCCCCCCTCCCCCTCCCCATTCCCCCCGCTCCTCCTCTCCTGCAGCAGGACGGCCAGCCTGTGTCTGAGCCTCAGCTCGCGTCGCCGGGCAGCGGCCAGCTGTCTGTGCGCCCGCTCCATCCCCTCGCGGGCCGCCTCTGCGCGGGCTCTCCAGCACAGGGGGCTCTGCACCCCGTAGCTGTGCTCCCGGGCGATGTAGGAGCCGGGAGGGGGGGGCAGGCGGGCCATATAGACCGAGGGAGAGGCCGGGCGAGGGGATGTTGCCCTGGCAAGCTCCTCTCCTTCCCTCTCCCTCTCCCTCTCCTCAGCCTCCTCATCTCTCTCCAGCTGGATCTGCTCAAGCCCCGCCCTCGCAGTGGCTCCTCCCACTCCTCCAGATATGTTCCGCTCAAGCCCCGCCCCCGCGGTGGCTCCTCCCACTCCCCATCCTCCTGCTGCCTCTGACAAGCCCCGCCCCTCGCAGGAAACCGCCCCTGGGATAGGCGGAAGGTCTCTCTCTTCTCCTGGCTGCTGCTCCGTCCCGATTGGTTGGTCTGTTTTCGAGGTCCAGCCTGCCTCAGGCCCCGCCCCCTCTCCTTCTTCCT
>NW_026707716.1:0-145000 GCF_902713425.1 Acipenser ruthenus
GGGGATCACCTTGCAGAACACGGTTTTTGGTGTTGGTGTGGGTGTGGGTGTGGGTGTGGGTGTGGTGTGGGTGTGGGTCGGGTGGGGGTTGGGGTTGGGGTTAAGGGAAGCGAGGGGATCACCTTGCAGAACACGGTTTTGGTCGTGGGATTGATCTCCACGTTCTTTCCTCCCTCTGGAAACTTCTTCAGCCAGACCCAGTCTCCCTGGGGAAGAGAATGCGTGTTACACGAGGAGAGGAAGGAGGCGCATTCAGAGCAAACACACCCGGGATGGAGAGAGAGGCGGCGGGGGGGGGGGGGGGGTTACCTCGTAGACGGCCACGTTGGAGTTCTCGGGCGTGGCTCCTGCAAGGCTCTTCCCAGACATGGAGTGCCGTGGAGTCTTCATCTCGGACACACTCTTCCCCGCCACGCTGTCGTCATTCACTTTCTGCACAGAGGAGAGGCAGGACAGAGGCTGTCGAGTCAACGTCCTGCCCCTTACTAGCGCTAGCAGCACTCCCACTGCCCCCCTTCAAAGCAGAACCGGACCAAGGCTTTACCATTATCATTACACTACACGACAGACACACCACACAGACACACACAGACACTGATACACACAGGACACACACACACACACAGACACACACAGACACTGATACACACAGACACTGATACACACAGACACACACACAGACACACACAGACACTGATACACACAGACACACACACACACACAGACACACACACAGACACACACAGACACTGATACACACAGACACTGATACACACACACACACACACACACACAGACACTGATACACACACACACACACACACAGACACACAGACACTGACACACACACACACACACACACACACACACCACACACACACACACACACACACACTGATACACACAGACACACACACACACAGACACACACACACACACACTGATACACACACACACACACACACACACACAGGGCTGGGCAGGGTACCTTCTTGCTCAGCAGTACGTTTATGAATACCAGGTCGTCCATCGTCAGCAGCAGCTTGTTCGGGTCCCTTCATCAGCTGAGCCTGCTGGATTCTCCTCCTGGAACAACAGCACACACACCAGGGATATTCCTCCTCTCTGTCTGTCTCCCTCTCCCTTCTCCTCCCTCCTCCTCCTTCCCTCCGTCCCTCCGTCCCTCTCCCTCCCTCTCCCTACTGTCTCTCCCCTCCCTCCCTTCCGCATCCCTCCCCCCCTCCCTCTCCCCCCTCTCCCCCCCCTCCCCCCCCCTCCCTACTGTCTCCCTCCCCTCTCTCCTCCCTCTCTCCCTCCCCTACCTTCCTCATCACTCCCTCCCCCCTCCCCTCTCCCCTCTCCCCTCCCCCCTCCCCCCTCCCCCCCTCTACTGTCTCTCTCCCTTCTCTCCCTTGTCCCTCCCTCTCTCTCTCTCTCTCCCCATCTCTCCCTTTCCCTTCTCCCTCTCCCTCTCTCTCTCCCTCCCTCCCTCTCTCTCCCTCTCTCTCTCTCTCACCTCAGGAAAGTAGGCCATCGCCACCCCCCCCCATGCCGAGAGCCAAGATGAGGAGGAAGATGAGGAAGATGAAGACTGGATCCACTCCTGGAGAGAGAGAGAGAGAGAGAGAGAGGGAGAGAGAGAGGAGAGAGAGAGAGAGAGAGAGAGAGAGAGAGAGATACAAATCAAAAGCACAAGGATGAATATTAAGGCTGTTTATTTTACACTGTGTTTCAATATGAAGCTTGCATTGTAACCCTGTGCTGCCCTGTGACACCTGTGTGAGTCACCTGGGATAGATAAATAAATAAATAAATAAATAAATAAATAATAATAATAATAATAATAATAATAATAATAATACCTCCAGTACAGATACTATTGGAATCGAACCAGCAGCCGGAGTCCGTGCCAGGGCTGGACCCCTGTGGGAAGTGGATGGCACTGCCCCGTGTATTTCAGCACGCCGGTCGCCATGTCGACGGTGGTGAGTGGCGCGGAGACGGCTGCCCGAGCCGTCGCTGTCCAGGATCACGTAGTTGGCCAGCAGCTCCCCCCTGCTGGTCGGGACCGCAGAGGCTGGGTGAAGCCCTGGAACTCCAGTCCGCGGGTGCTGTCCGCCACGCTGGTGCCCGTCACCCAGCGCCCCTTCCTGCGGCTCCGCTCCACCGCCATCGCCAGGAAGAAGATAGAGTTGTAGATCGTTGCCAAAGAGAGGGGATACCTGGGGGAGGAGAGGGAGAGAGGGAGAGAGAGGAGAGAGGGGAGGAGAGGAGAGAGAGGAGAGAGGGGAGGAGAGGAGCGAGGAGAGGAGAGGAGAGAGAGGGAGAGAGGGGAGGAGAGAGGAGAGGAGAGAGAGGAGAGAGAGAGGAGCGAGGAGAGAGAGGAGAGAGGGGAGGAGAGGAGCGAGGAGAGAGGAGAGGAGAGGAGAGGAGAGGAGAGGAGAGAGGGGAGGAGAGGAGCGAGGAGAGAGGAGAGGAGAGGAGAGGAGGAGAGAGGGGGGAGGAGAGGAGATAGGAGCGTTACTGAAACTAGAATTTCAGCTCTAGTGCCTTCATCAGTGTTATTGAAACTAAACTGAGTCAAGCAGACCAGCGTTTGGGCTCTAGTGCCTTCATCAGTGTTATTGAAACTAAACTGAGTCAAGCAGACCAGCGTTTGGGCTCCAGTGCCTTCATCAGCGTTATTGAAACTAGAAGAGACTGAGTCAAGCAGACCAGCGTTTGGGCTCTAGTGCCTTCATCAGTGTTATTGAAACTATACTGAGTCAAGCAGACCAGCGTTTGGGCTCCAGTGCCTTCATCAGTGTTATTGAAACTAAACCGAGTCAAGCAGACCAGCGTTTGGGCTCCAGTGCCTTCATCAGCGTTATTGAAACTAAACTGAGTCAAGCAGACCAGCGTTTGGGCTCTAGTGCCTTCATCAGCGTTACTGAAACTAAACTGAGTCAAGCAGACCAGCGTTTGGGCTCCAGTGCCTTCACCAGCTGCCCCCGGGGGTGTGAGCGAGCGAGTAGCCTACCTGGGAGGCCTGATAGCTGGCCTGCACCTCGTGGCTGTCCTGGGGCCTCGCGGAAGGCCTGGGTGAAGCTCTTGTCCCCGGACTCCACAGTGACAGTGAGCACAGCGTCGTAGGCTCGGCGCAGCTTGCTGTTGTTGCTGAGCAGCGGGTAGGGCGTGTCCCGGTAAGGCAGGCTGTAGTGCAGCGCGTCGAAGGGGATGAACACGTAGCCACCGTCCGTCATGCGCAGGTCCCACGCCTTCTCCAGCAACAGCTGCTGCTCCTCTCCGCCCAGCAGAGCAGAGTGCATACACATGATTATTACTGAGGGGGGGAGGAGCGGGAGGGGAGAGCTCATGATGGGTGAAGACGTGAGCCCGCTCTGTGTTTTAATTAGACATCTATTATTATTATTATTATTAGTATTATTATTATTATTATTATTATTATTATTATTATTATTATTATTTATTTATTAGCAGACGCCCTTATCCTGGGCGACTTACAATTGTTACAAGATATCACATTATACATTATTTCACATTATACAGATATCACATTATTTTTACATACAATTACCCATTTATACAGTTGGGTTTTTACTGGAGCAATCTAGGTAAAGTACCTTGCTCAAGGGTACAGCAGCAGTGTCCCCCCACCTGGGATTGAACCCACGACCCTCTGGTCAAGAGTCCAGAGCTCTGACCACTACTCCACACTGCTGCACATCTAAAGAGCCTCCTGCATTTTACCATGAGTGGCTATTCTGATAAGATTTTCTGTGGGAGCAGTTTGATTTCATAGCCTCAGCAAACCTAAAGTACAGAAGCAATGGGGTGGGGGGGGGGGGGGTTGGGGGGGGGGTTCTCATAAATCTGCACCCAGCTGCTGCACATCTGGAGAAAACGCCTGAACTGCACGAGTCCGCTAGGGGGTGCTGTAACAAGGCAGGACCTCTCATTCGCTTCTCAGAGTCTTTCTCCCTACCTCTTACTTTGTGAGCCCTCCTGACGCGCTTCAGCGCGGCCTCCGCTCCGGCCGGGTCCGTCTCCATGGTGACCACCACGCTGACCGGCAGCCCGAACCTCCGGAGGGAGCTGGCCAGCTCCTGTCCCGTCTCCACCCACAGGTCCTGCTCCGCGGTGACGATGGCGGCGTGCGCCCAGCGGAAATACTTCAGCACGGCGAACAGGACGCGGGAGGAGAGGGGCAGGGGGCGGGAGAACGTGGGGTACGCCCCGCCCCCCTCCCCTTCGAGCTCCGGGCTCATGCAAGCCCACGACACCACCGGCTTGTTCCAGTTTTTGCCCATCAGCCCGGCAGCGGCGCAGTAACCCGGGTTCAAGGGCCCCACGAAGCCAGAGGCGTAGCTCTCGCTCTTGAGGAAACCGGACAGCGCCCGCGAGGTCTGGCAGTCCTCGTTCAGGAGCAGGTAATCGAACCAGTAGCCCTGGCTCAGGTAGGGGTCCTTGTTGATCCGGCTGACCGCTAGGCGGGCTGCCGCGTCCGGCAGGGCTCTGGAGAACACGGGGGTCGCAGGTCCACGGCCCCACCACGCCCACCTTGTAGGTGGCAGCTCCTGCCCGCGTCGGCGTGCCGAGGAGAGCGGCCAGCAGGAAGAGGAGGGGAGGGCTGTGACCCCGGCTCCTGGGGGGCTGCTGGGGGGGGGACGAAGAGGGCATGGTCCCGGGAGGGGGGGGGGAGGGGAGTCGTTCACAAGGGTGTGAGTGTGTGTGTCAGTGTGTCAGTGAGTGTGTGTGTGTGTCAGTGAGTGTGTGTGTGTGTGTGTGTCTCAGTGTGTCAGTGTGTGTGTGTGTGTGTGTGTGTGTCTCAGTGTGTCAGTGTGTGTGTGTGTGTGTGTGTGTGTGTCTCAGTGTGTCAGTGTGTGTGTGTGAGTGTCTCAGTGTGTCAGTGTGTCAGTGTGTGTCAGTGTGTGTGTGTGTCAGTGAGTGTGTCAGTGTGTCAGTGTGTCAGTGTGTGTCAGTGTGTGTGTGTGTGTCTCTTTCTCTGCGTGTGCGTGTGCGTGTGCGTGTGCGTGTGCGTGTTTATTTTTGGTGTTCTTTTCCCAGATCTGCAGTTAGCAGCGTTGGCTCCAGGCTGGAGGAGCCCGTCTCTCTAGACATGGCTGGATCTGCAAGGAGAGAGAGCCAGTGTGAGGCAGCCTCAGTTAAAGGAATGGTGATCACTGAGAGGAGGGCTCTGTTGATGCTGGAAGTTTTCACTTGATATATATATATATTTTTACCAGCAGAATGAACTCCTTATAGAACACAGTGTCTCTCTCCCTCCCTCCCTCCCTCCCTTACTCTGTCTGAGACAGTGCATTCCAAGAATAGAGCAGCTCTTCAAATTAACAGCTTGGGGCCAATAAGCCAACTGCTGTCATGAGTGGCTCTGTCCTCAGGATCCTGGAGGGAGTCTAATTGGTGAAGCTCTGCTCTGCACCTTCTCCCAGAGACTGAACTTCAATCACACCCCCCCCCCCCCCCCCCCTTTACCAGGGGAGACACTCGGGGACCCCCCCCCCTGCGCTCCCCTGACTGTGTGACCCCCCCCTGCGCTCCCCTGACTGTGTGACCCCCCCGGTGCTCCCCTGACTGTGTGACCCCCCTTGCGCTCTCCTGACTGTGTGACCCCCCCCTTGCGCTCTCCTGACTGTTGAGACACAAACCCCAGCTGTCCCTGCGATACCACCGGAGATCATTAGCCTGTCACAGCATTTACTTAATCAAAGATCCCGATCGCTGAGAGAGAGAGAGAGAGAGAGAGAGAGAGAGAGAGAGAGAGAGAGAGAGAGAGAGAGAGAGAGAGAGAGAGAGAGAGGAGAGGAGAGAACTCATCCCAATCCAATGAGCTGAATTATCGCGTGGGATTACCGTTTAACAAGAGACAATCACATTAGGTGTTGACAGAGACGAGAGCGTTGACTTTCTGCGAGAGAGAGAGAGAAAGAGAGAGAGGGGGGAGATAGATAAAGGAGGAGAGGAAGAGGAGGGGGAGATAGTGAGAGGAGAGAGAGAGGAGGGTAATAGATAGGAGGAGAGAGAGAGGGGGAGAGAGAGGAGGGTAATAGATAGGAGGAGAGAGGGGGGAGAGAGAGAGAGTGGGTGATAGAGAGAAGGAGAGGGAGAGAGGGGATTGAGGGAGTGAGGGAGAGAGGGGAGAGGGGAGTGAGGGAGAGAGGGGAGAGGGGAGTGAGGGAGAGAGGGGAGTGAGGGAGTGAGGGAGAGAGGGGAGTGAGGGAGAGAGGGGAGAGGGGAGTGAAGGAGAGACGGAGGGAGAAGCTCAGAGGGGGCGAGTAGCCAGGGCCAGTCACATGATTCGAACACGATGAGGAAGTTCTGTCCAGTCCTAGGCAGACCAGACCACAATGCCGGTAATAACTTCTAAACGGCTGAACCTAATACCCAGTTACAACGTAATCCATTGCCAGACCGTGACGTCATCACCAGCAATGACGTCACAGCCGATGAGGATCATTTTGCATATTGGTCCCGAGACCACACTGCCTGCGGACGGGTTTGTGCGCGTGTTCCTAAAAATGAATTACACCGCCGTTATAATGTGTTCGTAAAACAAACACATTTCACTTATATAAGCCACTAAAGTACATCATACATTAATAAGTAAATACATAAATCATAGAATAAAAACAGAAAATTCAAATCTACAGGTAAAACCCACTCGTTATAAAGCTATATATTTATAAGGAGATGTTTATAAGGAGATCCAGACCACAATCACAAATTATTATTATTATTATTATTATTATTATTATTATTATTATTATTATTATTATTATTATTATTATTATTATTTCATTGGTTGATTGCGGTTTATATGCATCGATAAGCTCACGATAGCGGCACCTCTCTACCTGTCCGCTCGGCCGTCCCATTGCAAGCTAGATACGCAACCATTCAACGCGCTCCACATCTCCAAGTAAAATGTTTCATGTATTATTTTATTATTTAAAACTCCCAACACTTTCTACAAGTCGTCAAAAAATCAAAATGTAATTAAATTGTACTGACAAGTTGGTTAAGAATGACTCTCCTCTGAACCAAGACGTCTCTCTCATAAAAGTGTTTTATTTCAGGAGAAAAGGGACAGATAGATCGATAGATAGATAGATAGATAGACAGATAGATAGATAGACAGATCGATAGACAGACAGATAGATAGATATATAGATCGATAGACAGATAGATAGATAGATAGACAGATAGATAGATGGATAGATAGATCGATCGATAGATAGATAGATCGATACAGATAGATAGATAGACAGATCGATAGACAGACAGATAGATCGATAGATAGATAGATCGATACGCACTTACCTGAATTTGATTTCAATATTCTCTTATTCGCTTCAAAACGAATCGCCGATAAAAAAATTAAAAAATACAAAAATACAAAATATATCTCAGCTTCTTGACAAAATTAACGTCTTTTTTAATATAAAAAGATGTATGAAAAAAGAGAGAATAAATATGAAATATATACAGACGTCCAGCGAAGTAAAAACACAGAAATCTTCTTAACGTTTCATCCTCTTGAATATCGTTTCATCCTCTTGAATATTGTTTTACAAAACGTATCCAGAAGGATTTTTTCCCTTCCTTGTCACTTTTCTTTTTTTTCCCCGTTAGTTTTTTTTGTTTTTTGTACCCCGAAGTCTCCTTTTATATTTAAATATTGAAAGCGGGCGGGAAGTGGACTAGGGTTTGCCCCCAAACCGTAATAACAGCAGTCTGGAGGTACGGATGAACGACGAACGAACGAGCGGCCGTGCTGGGACCTCGCCGGGGTTTGAATCGCATCTCCGGGAAGGGGAATAAAAACAGCGAGAGGGGACGGAGAGGACAGACGCTACCCGGCTCTCTAATCCAGCAGCGAGATCTGTACCTGCGCAGCTAAACTGCTTAATCTCAGGGAGAGAGAGAGAAGAAGAGAGGGGGAGAGGGAGAGAGAGAGAGAGAGAGAGAGAGAGCGATATTTATGACATAAGCAAAAGGACATAAAGACAGAAAATATCGTTGTCTGTATGCATGTTTTTGTGTATTTGTTCAGTGTGTGTTTCTTGTAGTTGTGCGTGTGCGTGTGCGTGTGCGTGTGCGTGCTTTCGTTCTCTGGCATTCCCCACCCAAGTTAATCCATTACAAACAAAATAAATATATTATTTGACGTGATGAAATATCGTTTTCAGAAACACGCCGTGAACACAAAACATTGGCAACAAGAAAGCATTTATATAAAATAAAACAAATACAAATATATGAATAAAAACAGTGCATGGAAATCATTCAGAAGATCATGGTCAGGTTTTGTTAGAAATTATATAAATACTATACACATACTTATCAAATACCCACTTCATTTTAATGAGTATATTACATTCAAAAAAATAATACAGATAGACAGATAGACAGATAGATAGATAGATAGAGAGATAGAGAGATAGAGAGAGAGATAGAGGCCGGAGCCCCCTTGCTCTGCTCTGAGAGTCTCTCGGACTCAGACTCCCAGATCAGAGAGAGGCTGGACCCCTCCTTGCTCTGCTCTGAGAGTCTCTCGGACTCAGACTCCCAGATCAGAGAGAGGCCGGAGCCCCCTTGCTCTGCTCTGAGAGTCTCTCGGACTCAGACTCCCAGATCAGAGAGAGGCTGGACCCCTCCTTGCTCTGCTCTGAGAGTCTCTCGGACTCAGACTCCCAGATCAGAGAGAGGCTGGACCCCTCCTTGCTCTGCTCTGAGAGTCTCTCGGACTCAGACTCCCAGATCAGAGAGAGGCCGGAGCCCCCTTGCTCTGCTCTGAGAGTCTCTCGGACTCAGACTCCCAGATCAGAGAGAGGCCGGAGCCCCCTTGCTCTGCTCTGAGAGTCTCTCGGACTCAGACTCCCAGATCAGAGAGAGGCTGGACCCCTCCTTGCTCTGCTCTGAGAGTCTCTCGGACTCAGACTCCCAGATCAGAGAGAGGCCGGAGCCCCCTTGCTCTGCTCTGAGAGTCTCTCGGACTCAGACTCCCAGATCAGAGAGAGGCCGGAGCCCCCTTGCTCTGCTCTGAGAGTCTCTCGGACTCAGACTCCCAGATCAGAGAGAGGCCGGAGCCCCCTTGCTGTGGTCTGGGAGTCTCTCGGACTCAGACTCCCAGGTCAGAGAGAGGCTGGAGCCCCCTTGCTCTGCTCTGAGAGTCTCTCGGACTCAGACTCCCAGATCAGAGAGAGGCCGGAGCCCCCTTGCTCTGCTCTGAGAGTCTCTCGGACTCAGACTCCCAGATCAGAGAGAGGCCGGAGCCCCCTTGCTGTGGTCTGGGACCCCGGTTTGTAGAAACGCTCCCCTGTGCTCCCCGTCTCCGGCTCTCCTATCTCCATGAGGACCCCTTGGCCGATCCCTGGTTCTGGTTCCCCAGTTTCTTTCCCGGTTTGGGCTGGCTCTTCTCGCTGCCCGGACGGGATGCGATGGTTCGACGCTGGGACGGGGCGGACTGGGACGGCACCAACTGGAAACATTTAAAAAAAAAAAAAAAAAGCGCCCAGATTTACGAGTTTGCTTGTGAGCAGTCTCTATATAGAATATAAATGAGATGCGGAGCAGAATTCATCTTGTGGGTTTATCCTAGAGTACCCCCTTTGAAACATCACCGTCAAATAATATTATTATCATCATCATCATCATCATCATCATCATCATCATCATCATCATCATCATCATCATCATCATTATTATTATTATTATTATTATTATGATGATGATGATGTATTTATTAGCAGACGCTCTTATCCAGAGAGTCTTACAATGGTCACCTTACACAGGATCACATTACAGATAAGAGCAGCTATCTGCAGTGCAGTTGAGTTTCCTCGTGGCTCTCACCTCCTTCTTCACGGCGGGGTTCACTTTCTGATCCCGGTTTCCTCGCTCAGCCGCACTTCCCACGTGTGCTTCTTTCTGTCTGGGATTAAAAAACAAACAAACAATAAACTAAAATAAAACATTTACTCATACCACCTACTTCTGTGCCTTGAGAAACTCGACGTAAAACCAGGAATGGATCAGACTGCTATGCAATCAATAATCAATATTATTATTATTATTATTGTAGGGATGGAAATAAGACTCCTATTGCACAGCAGTGTCACCCTTTCCAGGTTTTACTTCGAGCACACACACACACAGATACAGAGACACACAGACACACACACTGAGACAAACACACTGATACACAGACACACACACAGATACAGAGACACACACACTGATACAGAGACACACACACTCTGATACAGAGACACACACACTGATAGAGAGACACACACACTGATACAGAGACACACACACTCTGATACAGAGACACACACACTGATAGAGAGACACACACACTGATAGAGAGACACACACACTGATAGAGAGACACACACACACACACAGAGACATACACACTGACACAGAGACACACACACACACACTGACACAGAGACACACACTGACACAGAGACACACACTGATACACACACACACACTGACACAGAGACACACACACACACACTGACACAGAGACACACACTGACACAGAGACACACACTGATACACACACACACACTGACACAGAGACACACACACTGACACACACAGCTCTGGTATGGTGTGTTACCTGTTGGGCTCCACGCCCCGGAGGTAGGTGTACAGCTCCTCCATGGACGGCACCCCCTTGCCTGGGTGACCCTGGTACTGTCCCAGGAGTCTGGAGAGCTCCCCAATCTGCTTGGGGGACAACACCCCTTCTTCAGCACCTGGAAACACAACAGAGAGAGAGAGAGAGAGAGAGAGATTCACTGACAAATACTGTAGGATACAGATAGATAGATAGATAGATAGATAGATAGATAGATAGATAGATAGATAGATAGATTCATTGATAAATACTATAGATAGATAGATAGATAGATAGATAGATAGATAGATAGATAGACAGACAGACAGACAGACAGACAGACAGACAGACAGACGTTCTCGATAATATATTCCAGATAGTGCATGGCTCCCTGGCTCACCTCTCACTGCTGTCGAGGGTGGAGGCTGGTTTTGCTCCGTGCTTCTCTGGGACGGTGCAGCCGCTGGCATTTTCATTTTCTGCACAGCGGACTGGCCCATGGGCGCTGGTCTCACGTGGTCCCACAGCCCAGTGGACCGGGCTCTGAGCACGGGCGAGCCACCTGCCCCGGGACAACAGAGACTGTGAGGAAGTGAAGACACCCACGGAAAAGCACAGCTGTACAGCCACAGCCCACAGCGTCGCATCATCCCCCTCTAAACAGAATGAACTGGCTTTGCTTCATAAAGTCGATTGAAACCCGCTGAACAATGTTAACATATTGAAATCACACGCCAGCGCTTTGTATAGTTCTCCACAGAGCGAAAAAACTGACAATTAAAAAATAAATTAACATTTCTAACATAAAAATTACCACTGTGGTACCCGGTATGGCTTACCATAGACTGACTTTCTTTTTTTTTTTTCAATATAATTTTGTAGTGAAAATGATATTGCAGAATCAAAACAGTCTCTCATTAACTGATGGTTTGATCTTAATATTCATTCAAATGTCGTCTATCTGGTATCTGGTGCAGGTTACCTTGCTGGGGATGCTGGGTATACTGGGGATACTGGGAGGCGCTGTGTGAGTTTGGGGGTTCCTCGGAATCGAGGGGTCTGGATTCCAGGGGCTCCCCAGGAGATCTGTCTAGGAGCTGAAACAAAAAACAAAAAAAAAAAACATGTTGCATTGATTATTATTACGTTATTTCTAGTATTCCTAAATCTGCTTTATTACACTTAGCTGTGCTTTTACTGTGGGAAGCTTTTATAAGGGTGAGTTTACCTGTTTTATAATTTGCTTTACCATACCTCGCAATGCTTCCCTATGCTTTACCAGACCTCTCTGTGCTTTACAATGCTTCCCTATGCTTTACCAGACCTCTCTGTGCTTTACAATGCTTCCCTGTGCTTTACCAGACCTCTCTGTGCTTTACAATACTTCCCTGTGCTTTACCAGACCTCTCTGTGCTTTACAATGCTTCCCTATGCTTTACCAGACCTCTCTGTGCTTTACAATGCATCCCTATGCTTTACCAGACCTCTCTGTGCTTTACAATGCTTCCCTATGCTTTACCAGACCTCTCTGTGCTTTACAATGCTTCCCTATGCTTTACCAGACCTCTCTGTGCTTTACAATGCTTCCCTATGCTTTACCACACCTCTCTGTGCTTTACAATGCTTCCCTATGCTTTACCAGACCTCTCTGTGCTTTACAATGCTTCCCTATGCTTTACCAGACCTCTCTGTGCTTTACAATGCTTCCCTATGCTTTACCAGACCTCTCTCTGCTTTACAATGCTTCCCTAAGCTTTACCAGACCTCTCTGTGCTTTACAATGCTTCCCTATGCTTTACCAGACCTCTCTGTGCTTTACAATGCTTCCCTATGCTTTACCAGACCTCTCTGTGCTTTACAATGCTTCCCTATGCTTTACCAGACCTCTCTGTGCTTTACAATGATTCCCTATGCTTTACCACACCTCTCTGTGCTTGACCATGCTGCCCCTGTGCTCTATCACTCTATTTCTGCGTCACACTCTTGTAAGCGGGGTACCATGTGGATGTAGTGTTGCAGCTCGCTGTGTTTGCTGCAGCTGCTGCTGGAGTCCAGGCTGGTGCCCAGGCTGTGCCCGCGCTGCCCGCTCCCCTCTCCTCTCTCCTCCGCTAGAGGATGCTCGGCCAGCTCGTCCCGATGGAAACCCAGAGCTGAGAACGACACACGGGGCGGATCTCAGTGCAAGCACACCTGAAGAAAACGCTTTTTCGTGTCCCCTCAAGGCAGGTAAACCTGACAAAACCTACCTGCTGGGATGGGAATAAGACTCCCATTGCGTAGCGCTTTGATCCATTCCTGGATTTCGCTATATAATAATCAGACACACCTGAGCTTGTTTCCTAGACAGACTGGGGGCTGATCAAGCTGGTAGTAAAACCTGGAATGGGTGAAACTGCTGTGCAATAGGAGTCTTATTGCCATCTCTGTAATAATAATAATAATAATAATAATAATAATAATAATAATAATAATAATAATAATAATAATAATAATAATGATCAGAAATCATTCGATGTGTTTATAATCTGCCAGCTGTAATTTGTATTTCATTTCTGCCCCCCCCTCCCCTCCTGCACTGATCTTGTCAATACATTACAAGGAGCCCCCCCCCACTGTGAAAAGCGGGCACTTAATTTGGAGGCATGCTGGGAGATTTCCCACAGTGCACCAGGGGGCCCCCGGTGACTCTGGGATAATTAAAGAAAGAGACGCAGGACTTCACAGGACACAGCCAGGAAAAGGTCTCATCAAACACACTGATGCATTTTTCATGAGCATTTAAAATTGCATTTAAAAATAATATATTTATATAAGTATTTATTTACGTGTTTATTTTTAAACTTCAAAAAGTGAAACTGCTGTGCAAGAGGAGCCTCATTTCCTTCCCTGATCTATCTGTCTAAATATCTCATTTCTAAACACCAATTCACTAGAGCTCTCCTCTATAAAAATCAAGCTAAAAACCTCCTTTACCCAACAGTCTACCTGCAGGAATGGAAATCAAGACTCTCACGGATCCACTCCTGGTTTTACGAGGAGCTTAATAATAATCAGACACACACAGCTGAGCTTGTCACCTCTACACACTGTGGGGCTAATCAAGCCGGTAGTAAAACCCGGAGTGGGTGTAACCCAGCGGATCGGACTCACCGGTCAGTGCGGTCTCATCCAGCTGCGGCTCCAATGGGGAGAAGCCCTGGCTGCTGAGGAAGCTGCTGTGGAAGAAGCTGCTGAGGTCGGCCTGGGGCGGGGGCAGGAAGGAGGGGGCTCCGGCGGGGGGGGGGCGGCTGGTGAGGAGGCGGGGGCTGCTGAGCGCCGCTCCGCTGGTTTATAGAGAAGCCTCTTGGGGGAGGCTGGGGGTCCGAGGAATCGGAAGGGGGTCTCTGTGAGGTGAGCTGGATCACTGCTTGGAGCGGGACAGCGCGGGGAAATGCATTCTGGGAGCTCCGGGGCTCCCGCAAGGCTTGGTAGCTGGACTTGTTTTCTAGCGGAAGGCGCGCTCCTGTTTGATATATAAAGGAAAAATGTGCAGTATACACGATATTAATAATAATAATAATAATAATATTGGGGAGGGGGTGTGGATCAGCTCTTACCTCCCACCTCCCCAGGAGGCTCCCTCCCTCTCCTCTGCTCCTTCGAACCCCAGCCAGGCTGCTGATCCTGGGGCCCTGTCCTGCCTGCGCTCCCCTCCTGCCTCTCTCCCAGGCTGCCCTGCGGCGCCCCCTTCAGCTCGGACGCGGTGCAGCTCAGGGCTGCCGGGAAGCCTGAATCGCAGTTATCGGAGCCCCGGTCTCTCAGCTCCTGCCTGCCGGAGCTCTTGGACAGGAAGAGGGGCTGGTCTGCACCGTGGTCCTCCATCTAGGAAAATATATATTAAAATAAAGAAATAAAAAAGGGACACAGTCTTCTAGAGTTTCAGTTCGACTGGGGGCTGTGCGGCCGGCTATACGAAACGCAGTACAGAGAGACAGAGACGTGTCGCCGCTGTAGATCAATGAATTGATTACAAGGGAATTGATTTTAACAAAAAAGGGGATTGACAAGAGAAGGAACTGCCCCCCCACCACCCCGCCCCCGCCCCCGCCCCCCCCCTCACCTGCTTCAGCCGGCCGGTCTGCGGAGAGTTCTGCGTCATTAACACTTTGTGCGCCTCGTTCCAGTGAGACTGCATCATGCTCTGCAATCGTTTGACCAGGTCTGTTCTCTGGGACTCTGCTTTCCTCTTCCCAGCCTGCAGCTCTGAAATCTCCTCCTGGCTTTTGACCAGCCTGCAAATAAATAAATAAATAAATAAACAAATAAATAAATAAAAACAAATCTACCGTTCGTACTGTGAATGAAAAAATACACAGAATGTATTATTACAAATGTATTATTGTGCTAGATTTGCACACTGCTGTCCATACCCAGACTGAACCTGGCAGACAATGCAGCCTTTTAGAACCGGAACTCAGAACCTCAGAACTGTCTCCGTGTTCTTAGAACACGCCTCTGCGAGTCGCTCAGGTTTTCATGCAGGCAGGTACAGACAGGAGATGAGGGACGCCTCTGGAGGGGGTCTGATAGATTTGCACACGGCTGTATCTGTGTATTTATCTTTCGTTGTTTCTTCAGATCCAGTTCATGTGTTTTTAGGAGGGAGCGTCGGTTTCAAAGAGACCCCGCGAAGTAATCGGAGCCCCCCAGCCGTGTCCCGCCCTCACCTCATTTCATACTCCTCTGTGATTCGTCGATGCCTCTCCTCTCTCTCCTGCAGCTCCGCCCTGAATTGGGCCAGCTGATTGGACAGCTCGCTTTGCTGGTGGGCACTCAGCTCCATGATCTGCTTTCTGAAGCAGAGAGAGAGAGAGAGAGAGAGAGAGAGAGAGGGAGGGAGAGGGGAGAGACAGAGAGGGAGAGAGAGAGACGGGGAGAGAGAGAGGGGGGGAGAGACAGAGAGAGAGAGAGACGGGGAGAGAGAGAGAGAGAGAGAGAGAGAGAGAGAGAGAGAGAGAGAGGGAGAGAGACAGAGAGAGAGGAGGAGAGAGAGAGAGAGAGAGAGGGAGGTAGGGAGAGAGAGGGGGGAGAGAGTTTCAGCCTTCAAATTTATATACAGCTCTGGAGAAAGGTTTAGCATCATGTAGAATTTTAGGATTGAGACAATTTAAAATATATATATATATTATCTATATGAACATAGTTAAGTTTATTTATCACATAATCAAAGAAACTACAAAATGATATCGCTTAAAAAAAAAAGTCTACCGGAAGCCATAATATTTCGAAACGTCACATTTTTCAATTTGTCAGTGTAACGTTATTCAGCAGGTTTCAATCGACAACATTCTTCATTCTACAGGGTGATGATGCAAAACTATGAGCCTCAGCTCTATGCGCATTCCCCCTTAGGAGGCGCTATGGAGCCAGGCTCCAGGTTTGAGCCAGGCTGGGGTGGTTACCTGTGCTGTTCTCTCAGCGCGGAGGCTTGCTCTGCGTGCTCCTGCTGGAGGGGAGCGAGTCTGTCAGTCAACTGCTGCTCCAGAGAGATCTTCAACTCAGACTCCATCTTCAACCTGTGAGTCTCAAACCGAGCCTGACACACAGAGAGAGGGGGGAGAGGAGGGGGGGGGGGAGAGGAGAGGGGGGGAGAGAGAGAGAGAGAGAGAGAGACACATACAGAGAGAGAGAGAGAGGGGAGAGAGAGAGAGAGAGAGAGGGGAGAGAGAGAGAGAGAGAGAGAGAGAGAGAGAGAGAGAGGAGAGAGAAAGAGGGGAGAGACAGAGAGAGAGAGAGAGAGAGAGAGAGACACACAGAAACAGACACACACACACACACAGAGTCAACGAGTTAGTTGCTGCTTTAAAATGACAAATGTATTTATTTAGTTATTTCTATGTTTCATGTGGCAGCTTTTAATTCTTTTGGTTGGAACCTGGACCAGGCTCCACCCACGTCAGACAGGCTCCACCCATCTGCACCAGGCCCCACCCACGTCAGACAGGCTCCACCCACTTGGACCAAGCTCCATCTACCTGGACCAGGCCCCACCCACCTCGGCCAGGCTCATCTCCATGCGCAGGGCGTCCCTGTCCCTCTGCGCAGTCTCCAGCTCTGTCTCCAGCCTCTGGACCTCCGCTTGGACAGACAGCAGGACCTGATGGGAGTCCTGGACACGCTGGCTCTCACGCTCTCGTCTCTCCTGGAGACAGGACGGGACGACACACATTTCAAAAACGCAGTCATATGCGAGGTAGAACCCAAAGCGTTAATCAGACACACCTGAGCTTGCTAGCTGTACACACCGGGGCTAATCAAGCTTGTAGTAAAACCTGGAATCAGGTGAAACTGCTACGCAATGGGAGCTTCCATCCCTGCCTTGATGCTTGAGATAATAACCCCGACGGGTTCCCCCGCTGCTTCCCACCTTCTCTGTCTGGAGCTGCCTGCTGAAGTCCGCCTCCTGCTGGGCCAGCCGTTCCTCCAGCTCCCTCTCTCTCCTGGCCCAGGCGTCCCTCTGCTCCCCCAGCGTGTCTCTCAGCGCCTCCCCCTGCCTCTCCGCCAGCAGCCTGGCTCTCCCAGCCTCCTCCAGCTCCTCCTGCAGGGCCCGGCCTCGCTGCCTGTGCTCCTCCACCTGCCTCTGCAAGCCGGCCAGCTCCTCCCCCTGCGACGGAGACAAAACCACGACACAGCGCAGAAACATTTTTTTTTGGTTTGTTTTTTAAATCAAATTCCCCTTTTTCAATGGCGAGTGTTTAAGGGTTCTTTCTGAAGGTGTGAAAGGCGTTGTTCTGGCTGAAGGTATGTTTTAAAAACAAAGGGGGCTCACCAGAAGCAGCTTCTCCTTCTGCAGGTGCGCTGCCTGCTTCTGTTCCAGTGCCATGGCCTCCACAGCCTGCGCCAGGCTCTCCTCAAACTGAACCAGCACCTGACAGGAATACAAACATGCGAGGCGTTTTACTTTCTCTGTAGTTTCCAGAACACTGGAAGGTCGTTATGGGGGTGGGGGGGGGGGGGGTCGCATCTGGACCCCTCACCTTCTGCTGTTCAGCCTGGGCCCTCTCTGCAGCCTCCTTCTCCTCCTGCAGTCTCTTTACAGCATCATTCTTCTCTGCCTCGTGCTTCTTCCACCCTTCCACCACCTTGGCCAGAGTCTGAGAGACAAAACAGGAGGTTCAGCGACCGGGCAGCGGGACTGTGCTACAAGAGCTACGGAGCGTTACAGGAGGAGAAATCCCAACTCAAATTTAAAAGCTATCTTCTGAGTTGTCTCTGTGTCCCCCCCCGTTCTAAATGGAAAATGCATTGTATTTAGCCGACAGAAAACACTGCTTTGTGAAACCAGCCCCTGATCATCAGGCGTCGCGGAGGAAGGTCACTTTGAAACGACCCGACAGCACTGACCAGTTTCACTGACCGGGTCGGCAGAACCCACCTTGTCCAGCTGCTCGATCATGATGTCCTTTTTCCGGTCAGCCGACACGGCGAGAGCCAGCTGCTGCTGGAGCTCCAGGGTCTTGTTGTGAAGATTTTGTATCTGTTTCTCACAGTGCTGCGTAGAAAAAAGGAGAGAGGGAGGGAGGGAGAGAGAGAGAGAAAGAGAGAGAGAGAGATAGACAGACAGAGACAGAGAGAGAGAAAGAGAGAGGGAGGGAGGGACACAGAAAGAGCGTGAGAGAAAAGAGAGAGATAGAGAGGGAGGGACGGAGGGAGGGAGGGAGAAAGAGAGGGAGAGAAAGAGAGGGAGAAAGAGAGAGAGGGAGAGAAAGAGAGGGAGGGAGAGAGAGATAGACAGACAGAGAGAAAGAGAGAGGGAGGGAGGGAGACACAGAAAGAGCGTGAGAGAAAAAAGAGAGAGGGAGGGACGGAGGGAGGGAGGGAGAAAGAAAGAGAGGGAGAGAAAGAGAGAGGGAGGGAGAGATAGACAGACAGAGAGAGAGAGAAAGAGAGAGGGAGGGAGGGAGACACAGAAAGAGCGTGAGAGAAAAAAGAGAGAGAAACAGAGAGAAAAAAGAAACAGATACAGAAAGAGAGAAAGAGAGACAGAAAAGAGAGAGAAAGCAAGAGAACGAGAGACATGTTAAACACATTGTAATTGTGCTTGTAGTTGAATCTTGTCACACCTGCTTCATAGTAATTGTGATTATATATATATATCAGATCGATCGATCACACATCAATCACGCATTCATCTGTCATTCGATGTTTGGGAAAAAGTATTCTGTACTTGTACCTGCGATTACTGCTTTGGGGTTATTTAGAAGGCTGTGCAGTCCAGCGGTTACAGAAAAGGGCTTGTAAGGTTCCCGGTTCAAATCCCGACTCAGCCACTGACTCCCTGTGTGTGTGTGTGTGTGTGTGTGTGTGTGTGTGCATGTGTGGTGTGTGTGACCCTGAGCGAGTCACTGAACCTCCTTGTGCTCCGTCTTTCGGGTGAGATGTAGTTGTAAGTGACTCTGCAGCTGATGCATAGTTCACACACCCTAGTCTCTGTAAGTCGCCTTGGATAAAGGCATCGGCTAAATAAACTAATAATAATAATAATAATAATAATAATAATAATAATAATAATACTACATGTCAATGCTAACATGCGTAGCTGTTTATGATCCACGGAATTCTAATAACTGCATCACGACCCTAACTGTAATAAATAACTAAATAACTAAAAATAGCATTGGAATTGGAAATGCGATTTCCAGCAAACACAACTCTGCTGTAAATTCAACTGTAATTATTAATGATAGATGATAATTGGCCCCGAGGGCTGGGCTCTAAGTGCTGGTGCAGAAGACAAGTTCTCGTCCTCAGAGTAGCGGCAGCAGCAGAGACAGAGACAGAGACAGAGACAGAGACAGACACGAGACAGAGACACCAAGCGTCAGGGAATCTGACAGCAAAGTCCGCTGAGTAAGAGGCTTAGCGAGGCAGATTGGCCTTCTAAATACAGCAGACCTAGAGAAAGCATGAGGACCGTGCAAGCGGCTTAGAGCCACGTGCGTCCCCGGAGAACACCTTCCCCGTCCCAGGCAAGGTCACCCAGCAAGGTCAGGGAGGCACGTGGAGCTCCCGCTGCACAGGCAGCCACACCCGGGGCAAGCAGATTCGTATTTCAGATCTCATTTTAGAAACAGCTACATCTGTCAAGATTTCTGCCCGCTCTCAAATATTTTATTTGAAAATATTCGCATCGCTGCAACAAATTTATAAACGGATTTGAAACAGAGAGAGAGAGAGAGAGAGAGAGAGAGAGAGAGAGAGAGAAAGAAAGAAAAAGAGAGAGAGAGAGAGAGAGAGAGAGAGAGAGAGAGAGAGAGAGAGAGAGAGAGAGAATACTAGATGGGCTTCAGTGAGTTACAGGAAAATGATTTCATCAAGGGTTTCTGTGACGTCATAAACTACGAGAGCGAAGGTGAAGTTTATAAACTGTCCCAGGAACCCGAGATGGAATTGTTTTCCTGTGACTCACTGAAGAGGCCCGTCTGTTATTTTTTATAATCCACGGATACCCTTGTGATGCTGATATCAAAGCAGACGAGGCTCAGCGGGACAGTTGGGTTTTTTGGGGGGGGTTCAGCGCTGTACATGCGTTCTGTGTCGTTTTATCCGTTAGAGCTTCAGCTTTATTTGGATGATCGCCTTTGCCTTGTTTTAATTTCCCGTTCCTCTCCGGTTTCTAGAGATACGAATGAACCAGCTTGACATCGTTTTTAACCTATTCTCATTTTGTTGCTCATTAATGAACATTTCTGTACCGTGGCTGTTTGTCGAGTGATTGAAAACGTTTTGTGTTTGAATTTCAGGAGGAGTCAAAGGGGTCAAAGTTCAAGCATATTTTCCTCTAGAGGAATTCTCACTTCTTGACGTCACTGCTGTGGGACTAAGCCTTTTTTTTTTCCGAATGGCTCAGGGTTCAAACACAGCCTTCATCCATGTGTTAGATGTATGTGTGTATGTATATATAACACACAGCCATGCAGTGGCTATCCCAGCGCTGCTGTGTTGCTGCAGGCTGTCCGAGGAGGGAGGCAGGACCAGGTCACAGTTGTGTACAAGCTGTGCTCCCGTTTGAAAAGCGCTCTTAGTCAAAGCTTGTTACATCTTTCTCCACGGGGCTAATCAGCGCTGGGTAATAATTCCAAGAGGCTTTAATTAAATCCCGGGTCACGTGACGCCATTAACGACATTACTGCTGACCTGAACAAGGCGGTCAAATCACTGAGTGTGTGTGTGTGTGTGTGTGTGTGCGCGTGTGTGTGTGTGAGCATGTGTGTGTGTGTGAGCGTGTGTGTGCGTGCGTGTGTGTGTAGGAATGGGCAGTCTCCTTCCCGTCTCTGTGTAAACCAGGACGGTTTGTGGTCCAGTGGTTAAAGAAAAGGGCTTGTAACCAGGAGGTCCCCGGTTCAAATCCCACCTCAGCCACTGACTCACTGTGTGACCCTGAGCAAGTCACTTCACCTCCTTGTGCTCCGTCTTTCGGGTGAGACGTAGTTGTAAGTGACTCTGTAGCTGATGCATAGTTCACACACCCTAGTCTCTGTAAGTCGCCTTGGATAAAGGCGTCTGCTAAATAAACAAATTATAATTATAATCCAGGGCTCACCCTGCGTCTCGTCCTCTCCTTCTCCACACTGTCCCTCAGGATCTGTCCCGAGGAGGAGGAGGAGGAGGGCAGGCCGGTCCTGTCCGCGTGGAGCCGGCTGTACCGAGGGAAGAGGCCCTCCAGACCGCTGACCGACAGGGGGGGCGACGACTCCTCCTGCAGGGGTCTGGCACTGCAACAACACAAGCACAGCGGTGTGACCCGCTCCTGCTTTCACTGGGAGCTTCTTAATAACAACAAGACACACCTGAGCTTGTCAGCTAGACACACTGGGGGCTTGATCAAGCTGGGAGCAGTAAAACCTGGACCGGATCACACTGCAAGTGCTAATGTGCAATTCTGAGGTGCTGTTGGAATTGATTAAAAAGGGAATGGGAATTGGTTTTATAAAAGGAAGGGACTGACTCTGGTAATAACAGTGTGACCCCCCTCCTCCTTACTTGAGCAGGCTGGCAGTGCTGTCGCTTTCAAACGAGGCGTCATCACCACCCTCCTCCTGCTGCTGCAGTGAAACCGGAGCGAGGGAGCCCCCTGCAGGACACAGAGAGTCATTACAACCAAATAACTGCTGTTCCACATACAAATACAAATAACACCACCAACTGCAGCCTGTGGCGCCACCTGGTGGAAAAACCTGAATCATAACTAGAAAGTCGCTCGGCAGCAACCACAGTGGTCCAGTGGTTAGAGAAATGGGGACTTGATACCAGGAGGTTCAAATCCCGGCTCAGCCACTGACTCCCTGTATGTGTGTGTGTGTGTGTGCGCGCGTGTGTGTGTGTGTGCGTGTGACCCTGAGCGAGTCGCTGAACCTCCTTGTGCTCCGTCCTTCGGATGAGACGTCAAACAAACAAGCTCCTATTGGAAGTGACTCTGCAGCAGCAGCAGCAGTTGTTGATGATGCAGAGTTCACCCCCCTAGTCTCTGTGAGTCGCTTTGGATAAAAGTGTCTGCTGAATGATTCACTCATGATAATATTTGGTTTCTTACTGGCTTAAGCAGAAGCCTTACTGTGTGAGGAACCCTTTGCAATCACAGTGCCTCTGACACAGTCCCACACTGGTGAAGCTCCAGTACTCACTGTGGGGTGGGTCTGCAGACCCCTTCAGGATCGTCTGGAGGTGGGAGCGCACCGACTCCATGTCCGAAATGCAGCGGGTCCCGTTCTAACCAGCGACAAGAACACAGAGAAGATCAGCGCTTCGCATGCATTCAAACACTTCAAACACAGAAACGCTGCCGCTACACTATTATTAAATGTCATTTCATCGTGCTGGCCACATTTAAAAAGGCCAAGTTTTACGCATGAAAAGGAAAAATAAATAACTCATGGCTTGTCCCATGACTGCCCTGATAAAAGCTTCCCAAGGTAGAAACACAGAGAAGTGTAATCAAGCACAGGGAAGTGTAATCAAGCACAGGGAAGAGTAATCAAGCACAGGGAAGAGTAATCAAGCACAGGGAAGTGTAATCAAGCACAGGGAAGTGTAATCAAGCACAGGGAAGTGTAATCAAGCACAGGGAAGAGTAATCAAGCATAGGGAAGTGTAATCAAGCACAGGGAAGAGTAATCAAGCATAGGGAAGTGTAATCAAGCTGTGAAACACACCCACACACAGTGACACACCCACACACACAGAGACACACCCACACACAGAGACACACCCACACACAGAGACACACCCACACACAGACACACACCCACACACAGAGACACACACCTTAACCATGGCAGAGCTGGTCTCCACCCCAACCTGCAGCTTCTGCTCCATCTCCCCGGCCAGCAACTCCAGGTCGCCCCCGGCAATGAGCTGGCCGCTCCTCCCAGCACACAGCTGGGGCTGGCTGCAGAAGCCAGAGGCAGCAGCATCAGAACCCGGAGCAGAAGACGGCAGAGTCCCGCTGGATCTCTCCTCCCACCCACCGGGGGCAACCGCTAGCGAGGCAAACGACAGCGCCCGATTGGACGAGACCTGCGAGGGGCGTGTCCGTGCGCACGTTTCGCGGGGCGCGTCTAAAGGCGCAGCGTCACCTGGGACAGACCGGCGTCGGCCGTTGTGTTCTCCCGCGGTCTGGCGGTCCACGCTGCGGTGAGCCTGGGCTTCCGCCTCTCGGCTCTTCTGCAGCGAGGAGTACAGCCGGGCCGTGACTTCCCCGCAGGAAGCGAAGGAGGAGTAAGGGCTGGACGGCCAGGACTGGGTCAGGTTTTGCCGGCGGGACTCCAGCGCTGCGTCCCGCCCCTTCGGGCGGAGAGACGCGGAGGGGGTGGGGGGCAGGGAGGCTGGGAGGGGTTCCACGTCACTCATTAGGTCCTCGCTTTGCACAAACCCGGCCATCTCTGTCCCTGTCAGATAGTTTTGCTCCGCCAGTCTCACTCAAACACTGAAATCAGGGAAAAAAAAAAAAAAAACAACACACAACGGCATTTATTTAATATTTCAACCCCTTATTAAGAACAGTGTACTTTTTTTTTTTTTTTTTTTTTTTACACGAGGCGGAAGATGGAAGACAATTTCAAGTTTTGAACCCGCATCCACATCCTTGTCTGTCACTCTCTCTTTCTCTCTCACTCTCTCTATTACATTATATATATATATCCTCATTCTCTAAGCTTAAATGATTAAAAACACATTATAATTTATATATATAATGTGTTTTTAATAATTTAAGCTTAGAGAATGAGGATATGGGTAGTTGCTGGGATGGGAATCAGCCTCCTATTGCACAGCAGTGTGATCCAGTCCAGGTTTTACTACCAGCTTGATCAGCCCCCAGTGTGTCTAGCTAACAAGCTCAGGTGTGTCTGATTATTAAACTCCCAGTGAAACCAGGAACGGATCAAACTGCTAAGTAACGGGAGTCTCATCCCTGCTGTAATCGTATTAATAATAACGTGGTTTTGCGCAGCTGAAGTAAAGCCAGCAGCGAAATCAGCTGTAACGAGTCCGCTCCGGTGAAAGCCTGCAGTGTTACCGGCGAGCATCGTCAATGCGAAACTGAACAAACACACAGTTAGATATACCAGATAGATTTACCGTGACACAAGCAACAAGTGACACGAATAAAAAGAAAATGCTACATGAAAAAAAAACAAAACTACCTTTCGCGTTTGCCTCTTCTTCGGTTTAATCGCACACAAATTGTAGTCCAAAAATGTCAGGCAAATTCCCAGTAATGATACTCCGGGTGCAGCAGTAAACACGAGCATGTGTACATCGTGTAAACAAATATATTTCAAAACCAACACCCGGCTTCAGCTGCAACCACAACACAATAATAATAATAATAATAATAATAATAATAATAATAATAATAATAATAATAATAATAATAATAATGATAATTCAGCCCCAAAAGGGTTGTTCAATGTGCCTGTAGGCTGGCAGACAGTCCGTCCCCAGCGGTTTGTAAGAAACAGTCACCCTACAGACCTCGGTTTTGTTTATCCCGGGAGGAATTCAGTTACAAAATTCTCCCGGTTTAAACCGCGCCATAGCAACCGAGCAGCGGCTGCGTCATCACACGGAGCCCGGATCCGCGCCTCACTTCCCGCGCGGCGTAACAGAGAGGACCCGCCTTCGCACTGCGTTGCTATGCCAACCGGCACGGATTTACCGTGTCCAAGCTGCGTTGCTATGCCAACCGGCACGGATTTACCGTGTCCAAGCTGCGTTGCTATGCCAACCGGCACGGATTTACCGTTTCCAAATTGTTAAATTGTTTAAAGTGACTGTTTAAATTGTTTATAGTGACTGTTTAAGTGTTTTTTTTTTAAGGAATTATTGTAAATCGGGTGTGTCCAATCACGGTCCTGGAGGGTCCATTCCCCACTCCGGGTTTAACCGGTAAACTTAGATGACGGACTTCTTCAGGGTCTGGATGGAGGTTTAAACCATTTAAAACAGGGCTGGAACAAAGACCAGGAGTGGAAGCGACCGCTTTGGACACCTCTGTTTGTCAACAAAAACACTCGCCGGGCAGCAACATTATATTTCAGGCGCGTATGCGGTCACCCGAATTGGAGGTCCTAGCGGAGAAACAGGAAGTGTTTCTGTAAACAGACTCGCAGTCCGCGGCCGAAGGTAAAGAAACAGATCGAGTTAAATCTTAAATCTGATTATTTCAATGAGACACGGCACGCCGGGGCGAGAGACCGCTGCACTGTTACAAACGCCACTCTTATCAGACAGAAACATCTTTTCAATTCAGTAATCTTGTTATGTTTCCCCCCCCAGGTAATTATTTGACTGCAGTCCGGCACCGTGTGAAGCTGAGAGAGAAATTCTGCATTAACAGAAACTTAAACACACATCAAGGTTAAACGAAAATAAGAATACAGCGCGGGTGAGTGCAGATCTCTCTGATGTCGATTATAAGGACGGGATGATCTGATTTACTCTCCGGATCGTATCAGTGCACGCAATGCGGTTTCAATCCATGTTGACGCCGCACGATTCTCGCCGGTAGGAGATCGCATCGCGCAAGAAGCCGCTCGATTCACACTCGCTCTACTTGTTGATTTGAAATCGGTTCATTTGTGGTTTAGAAGCGAGCTAAAATAAATAAATTAATTAATAAAAAGGTTCGGCGCAACCGCTAAGTATAACTCGTGTGTGAATAATTGCCCCTCTCCCTCTCTCCCCTCTCCCCTTCCCCTCCGCTCTCCTCTCTCTCCCCCCCCTCTCCTCTCTCTCCCCCCCCTCTCCTCTCTCTCCCCCCCACTCTCCTCTCTCCTCCCTCTCCTCTCTCCCCCCTCTCCTCTCTCTCCCCCCTCTCCTCTCTCTCTCCCCCCCTCTCCTCTCTCCCCCCTCTCCTCTCTCCCCCCCCCCTCTCCTCTCTCTCCCCCCCTCTCCTCTCTCTCCCCTTTCTCTCTCTCTCTCTCCCCTTTCTCTCTCCCCCTCTCTCCCCCCTCTCTCTCCTCTCTCTCTCCTTTCTCTCTCTCTCTCCCCCTCTCTCCCCCCTTTCTCTCTCTCCTCTTCCCCCCTACTTTCTCTCCCCCCCTCCCCCTCCCCCTCCTCTCTCTCTCTCTCTCTCCCCCCCCCCTCTCTCTCTCTTACAGACGATGACAGTTCACAATCTGTACCTCTTCGATCGGAACGGGGCGTGCTTGCACTACAGCGAGTGGAACCGGAAAAAGCAAGCGGGGATATCGAAGGACGAGGTAAGAGGAACGAACTGCTTCTCTCGGGAGCGGAACACCCAAATCCCATCACACCGTCCCCTTTTAATATTATCTACCAGCGTCCTCCCCCCAGGGCGCTTTACAAAACTAAAAAGCGCCGGTAAAAACTCCAACTCGATATATGCTGTAAGCGTTTAAAATATTGATTGATTGATTGATTAGGCATTCCGAATCTGTGTGTGAGTTTTCAAAGCGAAGGAGCTTGAGAGTTAAACGCATTAGCATCGCTACCAGGCCATTCTGGGGTGCTAGATAATGAACAGGTGGATTTGATGGCAAAAGAAAAAAGGGTTATTGAGAAAGGAAGTGGGTGTGGTGCTCACTCTGTGCTGCACTAACCGCTTGTCTCTGCCTCTCTCTCTCCCTCTCTCTCTCCCCCCCTCTCCCCCTCTCCCCCTCTCTCTCTGCAGGAGTACAAGCTGATGTACGGCATGCTGTTCTCAATCCGCTCTTTCGTCAATAAGATGTCACCTCTGGATATGTATCCTTCCTCTACTGTGCTGCTTATTTATTAAGATTTATGTATGTATGTATGTATGTATCTATGTGTGTATGTATGTATGTATGTATGTATGTATGTATGTATGTATGTATGTATGTATTTAGTTAGTTATCTGTACTCCAAAACAGGTGTAACAACAAACTAGTCATTTAAAAAAAAAAAAAAACTTGTTGAGTTTTAGCTCCAGAGCCCAGCTTCCCACCGTCTCGGTGCGTTCGACGCTCCATTCTCAAGGTGTAAAGTGTGTTTGGAAACGTCGGAGGCACTTTTAGAGGTCCTGGGAAATAGAGATAAGTGAGTGTAGTCGCCGCGGCAACAAAAGCCTACAAGTCCTTCCGCTGTTTGTTTTCAAGGAAATATCACTTTACAGATAAGAGAGGTTATAAAGTCCAGGAAATTCAGTAGAAAATAAGATTTTAGGGCTCTGGACTCTTGACCGGAGGGTCGTGGGTTCAATCCCAGGTGGGGGACACTGCTGCTGTACCCTTGAGCAAGGTACTTTACCTAGATTGCTCCAGTAAAAACCCAACTGTATAAATGGGGAATTGTATGTAAAAATAATGTGATATCTTGTAACTATTGTAAGTCGCCCTGGATAAGGGCGTCTGCTAAGAAATAAATAATAATAATAATAATAATAGAGTTAGGCGAGGTGTTCTGAACCCTTGGAGCCTCCGTCCGCGTTGTTTAGAATCAGCACGGCTGGTAAATGAAGCGTGGCGGTTCTGCTCCTTGACGTCTCGGCCCGACCCGCAGGAAGGACGGCTTCCTGACTTTCCAGACCAGCAAGTACAAGCTGCACTACTACGAAACGCCTTCGGGGGTGAAGGTGGTGATGAACACAGACCTGGGGGTGCCCAACTGCAGAGACACGCTGCACCAGATCTACAGCACGGTGCGGGGGGGGAGGAGGGGTGGGGGGGCTAAAGAAAAGGGGTCTCGATACCAGGAGGTTCAAATCCTGGCTCAGCCACTGACTCCCTGTGTGTGTGTGTGTGTGTGTGTGTGCGTGTGCGTGTGACCCTGAGCAAGTCACCGAACCTCCTTGTGCTCCGTCCTTCGGATGAGACGTCAAACAAACGAGGTCCTATTGGAAGTGACTCTGCAGCAGCAGCAGCAGCAGTTGTTGATGATGCAGAGTTCACCCCCCTAGTCTCTGTGAGTCGCTTTGGATAAAAGTGTCTGCTGAATGACTAAATAATAATAATAATAATAATAATAATAATAATAATAATAAAGGGCTGAAATAAGACACCAGTGCATAGCAGCTGGTTTTACTGCGAGTCTAATCAGACTCACCTGAGCATGTTACCTGAACACACTGTGGGGCTAATCAAGCGTTTAGCAAAACATGTGTTGTAATCCTAACTGGCTGCATCCCAGTTCATATTGGATTCTAGTAGTGTTATTATTATACACAGCATCCTAGTTCATATTGGATTCTAGTAGTGTTATTATTATACATAGCATCCTAGTTCATATTGGATTCTAGTAGTGTTATTATTATACACAGCATCCTAGTTCATATTGGATTCTAGTAGTGTTATTATTATACAGAGCATCCTAGTTCATATTGTATTCTAGTAGTGTTATTATTATACACAGCATCCTAGTTCATATTGGATTCTAGTAGTGTTATTATTATACACAGCATCCTAGTTCATATTGTATTCTAGTAGTGTTATTATTATAACAGCATCCTAGTTCATATTGGATTCTAGTAGTGTTATTATTATACATAGCATCCTAGTTCATATTGGATTCTAGTAGTGTTATTATTATACAGAGCATCCTAGTTCATATTGTATTCTAGTAGTGTTATTATTATACACAGCATCCTAGTTCATATTGGATTCTAGTAGTGTTATTATTATACACAGCATCCTAGTTCATATTGTATTCTAGTAGTGTTATTATTATACACAGCATCCTAGTTCATATTGTATTCTAGTAGTGTTATTATTATACAGAGCATCCTAGTTCATATTGGATTCTAGTAGTGTTATTATTATACACAGCATCCTAGTTCATATTGTATTCTAGTAGTGTTATTATTATACAGAGCATCCTAGTTCATATTGTATTCTAGTAGTGTTATTATTATACACAGCATCCTAGTTCATATTGGATTCTAGTAGTGTTATTATTATACACAGCATCCTAGTTCATATTGTATTCTAGTAGTGGTATTATTATACACAGCATCCTAGTTCATATTGTATTCTAGTAGTGTTATTATTATACATAGCATCCTAGTTCATATTGGATTCTAGTAGTGTTATTATTATACAGAGCATCCTAGTTCATATTGGATTCTAGTAGTGTTATTATTATACACAGCATCCTAGTTCATATTGGATTCTAGTAGTGTTATTATTATACATAGCATCCTAGTTCATATTGGATTCTAGTAGTGTTATTATTATACATAGCATCCTAGTTCATATTGGATTCTAGTAGTGTTATTATTATACATAGCATCCTAGTTCATATTGGATTCTAGTAGTGTTATTATTATACATAGCATCCTAGTTCATATTGGATTCTAGTAGTGTTATTATTTGCACTGACTGTAAACTACACTGTGTTTCAATATGAAGCTTGCATTGTAACCCTGCGCTGCCCTGTAACCCCTGTGAGGCGTCTGTCAGATAGATAGATACTAACCCTGGTGTTCTGTGGGTGCATTTTCAGATCTACGTGGAGTACATTGTGAAGAACCCCCTGTGCAGTATGAACGAAGCCATTCAGAGCGATCTGTTCTGCTCCAAGCTGGACAGCTTCGTCAGGGGGCTCCCCTTCTTCTCAGCCCGGGCCGGCTAACTTCTACGGGTCACTTGAACCCCGTCCCACCCCCACAAATAAAAACAATGCTAACTTTCTTATTCTTGCAATGAGAAGGGGCACGAAACAGGGTTTCAAATGTACTGACAGGCTGGATCCAGATGGTCAGTTTCTGCCTCTTGAGTGAGACTCGAGTCGCTCTCAAAATGTATTTAAGATGAAACTAGAGTTGTAGGATTAAGACATGAATTAAAAAAAATAAAAAACTATGTGAACATAATTGAGATCTTTTATTTAATGCAATGAAAACAAAAATGCAAAATGATATCGCTTAAAAAAATAAAAGCAAGCTGTAATAGTGGCATTTCATGTTAGATTTTGAATTGTCACATTTTTAAATTTTTTCAGTTTTTCATTTTAAGTAGGTGGAAAACTACAAAGCGCTGGCGTGTGATTCAGTCTGTTAACAAGGTAACATTATTCAGCAGGTTTCATTCGACTTCATGAAGGAAAATGTGTTCCATCTATAGGGTGATGATGCAAAACTTTTGGCCAGATCTCTCTCTCTCTCTCTCTGCCTGCCTGCTTCTCTCTCTTTCTTTCTCTCTATCTCTGCGTGTCTCTCTTTTTCTCTGCCTTCCTCTCTCTCTCCCTCTCCCCTCCTCTCTCTCTCTCTCTCTCTCTCTCTCTCTCTCCCCTCCTCTCTCTCTCTCCTCTCTCTCCCCTCCTCTCTCTCTCTCTCTCTCTCTCTCTCTCTCTCTCTCTCTCTCTCTCTCTCTCTCCCCTCCTCTCTCTCTCTCCCCTCCTCTCTCTCTCTCTCTCTCTCTCTCTCTCTCTCTCCTCTCTCTCTCTCTCTCTCCCCTCCTCTCTCTCTCTCCTCTCTCTCTCTCCTCTCTCTCTCTCCTCTCTCATATTTCAACATGATGACTTCACTGAGTTGCGGATGATAAAGTCTCGGATTTGGATCCGCAGGGTGCAGATCTGCGGTGCATTGAACGAGACAGAAGTATAAACGCTGAAGCAGCTACAGTATCGCAGCACAGCGTGTGGACGGCTGATGCCAACGTGAACTGAAAAATCCTGTTCGCTTAGTCAGCTCACCTGTAAGGGTGAACCAGAGATGTGACATTATTCAGCCGGGTTTCAATCGACTTTGTGAAGCAACATTAATTCCAGAGCTCTGTACCAAAGGGCTCATAGATTTGTGTGTGTGTGTGTGTGTGTGTTTTAATCTGCTTTCACTCGCATTCAGAGCCCAGGCGGGGTAAAACACTTATTATTGGGGGTATTTGACGGTTATATAAGCGTACGCTTAACTGGGGCTTCGGTAAAAAAACAATTTGCGTTATGAAACGGATGCCTAGATGGGTGTGCGCGCAGACTGAAGGGGGTGTGAGTGTGTTCAATAATTCAACAGCGACAGATTGCAGCGTGCGTCCTGTTAGCGTAAACAAGCGTGGCTCTCGCCGCCCTGCCGGTATCGCTTTCCCTGCTCCTGGTACCGCAGTGCCCGTCCGAATCCACGGCAGCGGTGTTTGAGAGGTGTCTGTCTGTTTGTTTGTTTGTTTGTTTGTTTGTTTGTTTGACGTTGTTGTAAAATACACACCGAACATAAATCCACATAGTTCACGGTGAAAGCGAGACAGACAGGCGGTGTGTGTGAGTCTGTGGCGTGTAGAGCCGGGCAGAGCAGCTGCCCCCTGCGCTGCAGGCTATTCTGTTTCACTGAGAGAGACTGAAGGGGGGGTCATTACACGGGGAGGAGAATTAACCCGTCAAGCGCCACTTTCCACATTTCTGCAGCATTTTTAACTAACCTGTTATTATTATTATTATTATTATTATTATTATTATTATTATTATTATTATTAATAACTATATCGTGTTATGAAAACTTACTCTAATTTAACAGTAAAGGTTTTTAAATATCAAATAAGAAACCGAAGCGGAACGTAAAAATGATCAATTTCTTGTTGTTTCCGCCGATCTGATTAGAATCAGTCGATTGAATGGGACGTTATCAAGCAAAGATCATCCCATACGATGATGCCAGTAGGTATCTACTAGCCTCCTAAACCCTAAATCTCCCCCCACCCACCCCACCCCACCCCACCCCACCCCACCCCACCCCTAAACCTAATCTCTACCCCTAAACCTAACTGTGTTACTATTAAAGTCATTTTTAGTATTATTTCCACAGCGCTTGTTTGGCGCCCTCTAGCGGCTCCTACACCCGCACGTCCATTAAAGCGCTTGATCCGGACCGGCTCTCCCTGTTGAGAGGCTAGCAGGTCCCACTGGCTCAGTCCTATGCGATGATGTTTGCTTGATAACGTCCCATTGAATCGCCTGATCTCAGTCAGACCGGGTGGTTGATTTTACCCACAGGGATGATGATAAAGTGGTTCTATGCGTGGAGCTTCACAGCCGGCGTGAAATTTCTCTGGTTAAGGGAAACGCGTCCGACTTTACTGTCCTCAAAACAGGACGCAGCAGTTTGTCGGCAAAACGAAGGATTTCAAAAGAAATCTATGAAATATTGATTCGGAATGTATCGAATGACATAGCTCGTGTTCTGCTCCCCCCCCCCCCCCCCCCCAAAAAAAAAAAAAGAAAATTGAATACTTGTTTATACACATCAAACACGCCAAGTCAGGTGTTTAATATTTAACGAGATTTCATTTTCAAAATGTTAGCAGCATGTATGAAACAGAATCCGACTAATACCTCATGTAACAAGAACGCTTTCCACTGGCCTTGTTGTGGCAACAAAACCAGCATCGTTACCAGACCTCTCTGTGCTTTACACCCTGGGATCCTTCAAGAAGCTGCTTGATGAGATTCTGGGATCAATAAGCTACTAACAACCAAACGAGCAAGATGGGCTGAATGGCCTCCTCTCGTTTGTAAACTTTCTTATGTTCTTATGTTCTTATGTTCTTCCCTATGCTTTACCAGACCTCTCTGTGCTTTACAATACTTCCCTATGCTTTACCACACCTCTCTGTACTTTACAATGCTTCCCTATGCTTTACCAGACCTCTCTGTGCTTTACAATGCTTCCCTATGCTTTACCATACCTCTCTGTGCTTTACAATGCTTCCCTATGCTTTACCAGACCTCTCTATGCTTTACAATGCTTCCCTATGCATAGAGAGGTGTGGTAAAGCATTGTATTTATGCTGTATATAAATAATGTGCTGTGGTTTTTGAAAGGCATTGGGTTTCCTGCGGTGCTGAACAGATTAAGCCTCATGAGATAAACGCTTTCTTGGCACTATTGCCCTGATCAAATAGGGGACATTAGTTTTTAAGCCCTTCTGCTAATCTGACACTGGTGCCCGTGGATTTATGTGTGATGAGGACACGGGTGAAGCGGCAGGCATCATGGAGGTCAAGTCTCAAGGCTTACCTGCTTTTTTTTTTACACAATTTTGAGAGTCTCACGGCCGTGCCATGGATTCTCGCGTGTGTGTGCGTGCGTTATTGTTTGGGATGCTGCAGAACCCTTTATACACGATCCAGCGGTAAATCCAACACAGCTGCCGGCGTGCATAGCCCTGAAGTCTAGGTCAGTGGCGTAAACATTTGCAAAAACATTTGCGCCTGGGCGCAAACCCTATTCTGCGCGGAGGGGCGGGCCTGGAACGCTCAGGTAGGAACGTCACAGGTGCGTGTGTACTTAAGAGAGCGCTCCGGGGAATCCGGCAGCAGTGAGGAGGGAGAGAGAGAAGCGAGTTCAGGATCTTCAGGATCCTCTCTGCTGAGCAGCGGTTCAGTGTATGGCGGGGTCTGTATTCTACCGGGATGCTTTCTAGAAAGGATATATTTTTGTCCCAATCCTTTTTTTTCTTTTGGTGGTTGTGTTTTTTTTTTCATTACTTAAATAAAATATAATAATAATAATAATTGTAATTATTTTCATTTGGAAAGCAGACTTTTGTTCACGTTGGAAAATTGTATGTATCTTCCATCGTTTACTTATAATAATAATAATAATAATAATAATAATAATAATAATAATAATAATAATAATAATAATAATTGAAAACATATTTAATTAATCTTTTTTTTAATTAAGAAAAAAATACAGTTTTTTAATTAAGTAAATTTTACATTTTTTATTTATTTATTGTTACAAAAAAAAAATAATAGGTACAAATAAAAACGCATAGAAGTTGCGTTGTTTTTTTTTTTTTTTTTTTTTTTTTTAGCATTTACAGAATCATCCTCACATCTTATCACGAAACTTGACAAAAAAAAAACCAACTCAAACCCACAAGAACTCGAAGCAAAAAAACACCTCAACACCTAAACGCGACCACCCCTCCCCGAAATGTTCGCCGGTGCTTCCCGCGGCGGAGGCGGAGGCGGGGGCGGAGGCGGGGGAAAGGGAGGTAAATTCAGCGTGGAGGAACTGTACGGAATATCCAACAACAAACGACCCAAACCAGCCCCCGCCACGCTGCTCAAAACCGGCACCAGCAAGACCCGCGACTCGGGGAGCAAAGGCGAGCTGACCAGCCAGATTCTGGAAGCGGCCCGGAAGCTGATGGACAAGCGGCGGACGGAGCGCTATCTGCGGGAGTGTGGGGTCTCCCCGACCGAGGGTGTTGCGGAGCGCACGGGCATGCCGTACAGGTAACACGACGACTGATATCCGACACTTTGCATGAAGCTTGCGTTAGTTTTACTGGCAATACACGCACGTTTTCCCAGTTTTTTTATAAGGAGAGAGAGAGAGAGAGAGAGAGAGAGAGAGAGAGAGAGAGAGAGAGAGAGAGAGAGAGAATATGTATATCATTTAATTTTAAGTACACAGGTGTACAGAACTCAGCAACTCACTGAACAGAAGACTATCGCATTAGGCTGTGTTGCACCATTCAGAATAGTTGAGCATTGCGAAGCCCAGAGAGGCACGGTTAAGCGTAAACGCATGCATTCTGTAAACAGAGTTATCTGCACGGATTGCGGCTCCTGATATTAAAAATAAATAAAAAATAGTAATACATAAATAAACAGTATGTGTGTAGTTGCATTTAGAACCATTCAAAAACCATTGCAAAAAAAACCAAACACTAATTTAAAAGGAGGACTTTGGCTATTGACTGTAAGTATGCTTGAGCTGAGAGGTTGCGCGTGAGGGTTCAGGACCGCACGCGGGCTCCTACACCTGCAGATTGTTATTATCTTTCAACATCATTTGAGGTCAAGCCCCTCCCCCCTCCCCTCCCCTCCCCTCCCCTCCCCCCTCCCCTCCCCTCCCCTCCCCTCCCCTCCCCTCCCTCCTCCCTATCTCCTTCCCCCTCCCCTCCCCTCCCCTCCCCTCCCTCCTCCCTATCTCCTCCCCCCTCCCCTCCCCTCCCCCCTCCCCTCCCCTCCCCTCCCTCCTCCCTATCTCCTCCCCCCTCCCCTCCCTCCTCCCTATCTCCTCCCCCCTCCCCTCCCCTCCCCTCCCCTCCCTCCTCCCTATCTCCTCCCCCACCTCTCCCCTCCCCTCATTCTCCAACCAATCGACCAATCGATCCTTATTTTTATATAGCGCCTTTCACGATAGACCAAACTGGTCCCCAGCCTCAGATCTGGCGCTGTGCTTGTGTTCTTTCCAATCTCAGCGAATGGCAGTGCGCGCATTGTCCCAGCGGTGACCACTGGATACAGGATGCTAGATCCGTAGCAACAATACAAGATTTAGCCTTGAACCCCACATCTGCCTCGCAAACACGGACAGCTATTTAAAGCACAGGGAATGTGTCGCTTTTTTAGCCAAAAGCGACGTTTCAGCGCAGTGTTGACAGGAGAGCGGTGGGCGGACAGACAGCCCGCCAGGCGCTTTATAACGAGGCTGGTTCACCGGACCGAGAGGCACAAACTCAGAGACTCTCCATAGCAAAAAAAAAAAAGACACTATTATTATTATTATTATTATTTATTTCTTAGCAGACGCCCTTATCCAGGGCGACACTAAAGACAAGACTTTCATAAGGACTGCAACTGAGGTTCCGACAGGAGCTCAGAGAAGCTGTTCGGAGACGCACGGGATCCACAGAGCGCGGAGGAGAGCGAGGGAGACTGAGAAGGGGCGAGGAGAGCTGCGGAGGGCTAAGCGTTGCTTAGCTGTACAGAGAGATCAGGACTTCTACAGGAGCGCTCAGGTCAACGAAGGCAAGGGGTGTAGCGCTCAGGAGAGCTGATGTACTCCAAGAAGAACTGCAGCGATCTGTTCGGGAGCCCCCAGAGACGGGCGAGGGGGGCGGGGGGCGGCAGTTTGGGAGCCAAGCGGAGGACGTCGAGTCAGCCCGCGCCGGAGCAGCGAGCCTCCCCACCTCCTCGCTGCCCCGCCCTGCCCAGCCAGAAGAAGAGCCTGGAGGAGTTTCTGAGGCAGCACTGCCTCCCCCCGTCCCTCCACAGCGGCATAGCGCACAGGTACCGGGGAGAGGGGAGAGACTGTCGGGGTCTGCCCGACCTGGGGAGAGGGGCTCACTGTACTGCTGCACCGCGCTGGGCTTTGAAAGTGGGCAGGATCCGGGCTGGACAAGGTCTTGCTGTGCGCTGGGCTGCAGTGTGGAAGGCAGCGGGTTTGAGGAGCTCAGTGGTTAGGGTGCTGGGCTGCAGTGTGGAAGGCAGCGGGTTTGAGGAGCTCAGTGGTTAGATAAAGACAGCGCTGGGCTGCAGTGTGGAAGGCAGTGGGTTCGAGGAGCTCAGTGGTTAGGGTGCTGGGCTGCAGTGTGGAAGGCAGCGGGTTCGAGGAGCTCAGTGGTTAGATAAAGACAGCGCTGGGCTGCAGTGTGGAAGGCAGCGGGGTTGAGGAGCTCAGTGGTTAGGGTGCTGGGCTGCAGTGTGGAAGGCAGCAGGGTTGAGGAGCTCAGTGGTTAGGGTGCTGGGCTGCAGTGTGGAAGGCAGCGGGGTTGAGGAGCTCAGTGGTTAGGGTGCTGGGCTGCAGTGTGGAAGGCAGCGGGGTTGAGGAGCTCAGTGGTTAGAGTGCTGGGCTGCAGTGTTTTCTCGTTTGGGGTCACAGCTGTCGCTTGTAGAGCGCTGGATCGCGGTGTCTGTCTCTTCTAGAGGAGTACGGAGCCCGTGGGTGCAGGGCAGCGCCGTGGCTTTCCTGTCTCTGTGAATCAGTCACTGACAAGTCACATGACGCAAGACATCTTCCCTGAGCGCTGCCTCGCTCCCAGACTGCATCTTAATCACAGTCAAACCAGCTGCTGTCTGCAGCTACGGTCAAACCGGCTTCATAGGCAGGCTTACCAATTGATGATGATGATGATGATGATGATGATGATCGCTTTGGTTAGGTCTCACTCCGCTTAATATCACTCGCACGTGTAACTGCTTTCCACCGCACTTCGTATCACCTAGGGATAGATCGTTTCCATGTAAGTAAGCGGCTGTTCGCTATCTAACGCTTTTTTCCCCCCGACGCATCAAACAGCACAGGGTAGCATTTTGGACGCTTCAGTGCGCATGCCTGCAGTATTTACTCGTTTCACGCCACGTGTTGCGCACGCACCGCAGTATATAGACTCTGTACGGAAAGGAAACCAGAGAAGCCCGCTGTAATTCACACACAGTGTCAGCGTGGCGTGCAGGGGGCAGTTCAGCGCTGCAGAACAACACCGGACGAGGAAGACGGCTGCTGTAGCTTAGTGTGGCCACCAGGGGGCGGTCCAGTGTTGGAAATAATACAACAATGCCTTTCGAAAAACAGTCCAGGGTTTGCATGAACACACACACACACACACACACACACACCCCTCTCTCTCTCTCTCTCTCGCTCTCTCCTTCCGTCCCATCGTGTGGCACGGAAGGGGTTAATTTATGCTGCTGTCTTTTGTAAAGAAAGAGAAAAGAGGCAGAGAGAGAGAGAGAGAGAGAGAGAGAGTAATATATTGATGACACAGGGAGCGTCGTGAATGCTAATCCGCGCTAGACTGTAGACAGCAGTGTATGTTTGTGCGTGTGCGTGTGCGTGTGCGTATCACACAGCACCGAGACACCACAGCACTCGCGTATAACGGGGGCTTGCGTGCGCCGGAGACACAAGGACGGGTTCATTCATCTTTCTAATGCAACAACGGCGTTTTGAACAAGCGGAACAATTAGAGAAAAACAAAATCAACGGGGCTTCCTTTTATATATATTATGTATTGTCTGTCTGTTTTATGTGTGATTTCTAATAGAACTGTCAACATCGGCTGTTGATTTTTTTTTAAGCGACTGCAGCAACAGTAGCGAAAAAAAACCCACACATCTCATCAACGCTGCCAGCCAATCCAATCCAACCGGGCTGAGCCGAGGACTGAGGAGGACGGGCGAGCCAAGCAAAGCGCACGACGCGTTTAATTTAATATATATGTACCTCAATGCAGATACAGACACATCTACTCAAAGAAACACACACGGTTACCGCCGCTGCGCTCGCTGGCGTGTCTGCTAAGCCCCTCGATTCGGTCCGCAGTCTCTCTCTCTCACACACACAGCGCCACGATGCAGGTCTCCATGGCTTGCACGGAGCACAACCTGAAGAGCCGGCTCAGCGATGATCGGTTATGCGGGGTGCGTTCGTCCTCTTCCGCGGCGGCGGGGGGCAGTTGCCCCAGTGGCGGGCAACTGGGCAACGGGAGCGGGCATTACCATCACCCGCAAGTCAAAGGGCGGACGGCGGTGTCGGTGGCCGTGCCGACTCGAAACGGGTACCATAGCCTAGCCCACCTGCCGATTTTCTTGAAAGAGACGACCGGGCGCAGCACGGGAATGAAATACAGGTGAGCATGCTTTCAGTTCATATATATGATGTGAACTGTCCAGCCACCCCCCCCTCCCCCCCCCCCCCATCTATTTGAATGATGTTAATGGAGCCGCGCTATCTCGGACACCAGACACCCATGAATAAGAGGTGACCAGCTCGTGCAACATTTTGTTTTGTATTTATTTATGTGTTTTTTTTCTGTCAATACCAGAGCCTAGTCAAGTGGACAAGACTGACTGCTCCCCCCCCCCCCCCCCCCCTCCACCTCCTATTACACATTGATAGCGATGCCCTCCTCACAAAGGCTATGTATTCTGCCGTGACGGCTCGCAATGCACAGCTAGACTCGCTGACATCACAACACATCCCTCAACTCAACCTGCATAGAAACGCTTGAAAAAAAAAACACAACATCCTGCTGGTGTGAGTCTTTTCAGATGAGACGTAAAAACCAGCGAGCTCCTATTGGAAGTGACTCTGCAGCAGCAGCAGCAGCAGCAGTTGATGATGCAGAGTTCACCCCCCTAGTCTCTGTTGCTTTGGAGAAAAGCATCTGCTGAATGACTCGTTAATTATATTGTGCGATTAACACAGAGCGATTCTCTCAATGCAATAATTAGTCAGTTTAATACTGATGTGTTTGAACGCTTCAATAACAGCAAGCAATATGAGAAGAGGTATTGACTGTGCATATTCAGAGATCTCTTCATTGCTGTGGTCTAGCAAAGGATCTGTAAGCAAGCCTTTTTATACATAACCTGCAGTGACATCGTTCTGCAACAGTTCTTTTGTAACTGTTTCACTGTACCTCTCTGTGCTTTACAATGCTTCCCTATGCTTTACCAGACCTCTCTGTGCTTTACAATGCTTCCCTATGCTTTACCAGACCTCTCTGTGCTTTACAATGCTTCCCTATGCTTTACCAGACCTCTCTGTGCTTTACAATGCTTCCCTATGCTTTACCAGACCTCTCTGTGCTTTACAATGCTTTCCTATGCTTTACCAGACCTCTCTGTGCTTTACAATGCTTCCCTATGCTTTACCAGACCTCTCTGTGCTTTACAATGCTTTCCTATGCTTTACCACACCTCTCTGTGCTTTGCAATGCTTCCCTATGCTTCTTTAAAGCTAAACAATGGCAAACTATGGTTAACACAGAGTAAAACCACAGAGAAGGAGCATTGGAAAGTTGTTAAATGACAGTAAATGTGCCTCCACTGTGAGACATGGAAGCTTTCCCATTGCAGTGTGCTGTGCTTGCTGACAGCTGATTCATTCAAAGCCCGTGTTGTCAGCATTGTTGTGTAAAGCGACGCACGGCTGACAGGCGCTTCACAGTGTCGATGGAGAGGCGCTTCTCCGCGGCGTTGATTTTTGTGTCTGTGCTGTTGCTGATTTGAGGTCTCGAGGGCATCGGGTATCCAGCGCTCTCCTCGTTCTGTACTGCATGGGGAGAAATCTAGAAAAATGCCCTTTTGAAATGATGCAGCCTGCCTGCGGTGATGAAGGGTGGAAGCTGGGCTGGATGCTGACTGTCTCAGCGACGCTCAAACCAGCCTCACTCAGCAAAGCGAATCCACTTCAAAGAAAAATAGCAGAACATCTGAAAAGTGTTGGAACGAGACGGGAAGGAGGATGTCGTTGGCTTGTGCTCTTCTTGGGTCTTGTAACCGGTTGCAGTTTAACCTCTCTCCTCTCTCTCTCTCTCTCTCTCTCTCTCTCTCTCGGTTTCAGAAACCTGGGGAAGTCTGGGCTCCGGGTCTCCTGTGTGGGTTTAGGTGAGTCATTCAATCACTAGGAACGTTGTTAGAAAAGTTTCCCACCAGAAATAACCAGACCTCTCTGTGCTTTACAATGCCGATAGAGACACAGAGAGACATCGTCAGATAGACGGACAGACTGTTTGATAAGCCCATGCCTGTTTTCTCTGTGTGAATGCATTGATTAATACGGATCCCTCTATTTCAGGAACATGGGTCACGTTTGGATCGCAGATCACCGATGAGGTGAGCAGCGACTGGGCTGAGCTGCGAGAAAATACAGCCAGGCAGTCCACTGTGCAGCTTTGAACTCTTCATAGTTACACAGCAATGCCACACCCCCTACACACGCCACACCCCCTGCACTAGCCACACCCCCTGCACACGCCACACCCCCTGCACACACCACACCCCCTACACACACCACACCCCCTACACACACCACACCCCCTACACAAGCCACACACCCCTACACAAGCCACACCCCCTACACACACCACACCCCCTACACAAACCACACCCCTACACAAGCCACACCCCCTAAACAAGCCACACACCCCTACACACACCACACCCCCTACACAAACCACACCCCTACACAAGCCACACCCCCTAAACAAGCCACACACCCCTACACACGCCACACCCCATGCTGCTGTCTGTCTGCCTGTCTGGATCAAGGTTGTGTGATTGGCAGGTCATCAGAATTAACCCCTCCCCTTGTCGCTCTTCAGACCGCGGAGAGTCTGGTGACGCTGGCGTACGAGAGCGGAGTGAATCTCTTCGACACGGCCGAAGTCTACGCGTCAGGGAGGTGAGTCGCCTCCCCTTCTACCTGTAGTGTAATTCGTGTTTCCAGTGCTATACCCCGGACTGTTCCACTCTCCTGTAAGAACTGATCCCTGCTGAGCCAGTCGGGTCTCTCAATCAGCACTGAGAAACGCAGCGTGACTCTCTCCCAGCTTCGTCGCTCGCTTCAGATCCGCGCTCGGGACCCGCCTGTTCTCTCTCGCTTTCCACGCTCTCTAAGTCTCGTGTCTGTTATTAGCTGATGTGCCTTTTGATAGTTTTTGTTTTTTTTAACTGTATCTTAATGCTCATGATTCTATAGGACTATCCACGCCTCCACAATGTTCTAGAGTTTTCACATCCTAGCCTTGTATTAAATGTGTTATGCCTTGTATCTCACTGCATGATGTGTTATGCCTTGTTTTTCACTATATTTAATGTATTGTGCATTTTTTTTACAAAGTTATGGCAGGGCAAGTACTTTTCGAACTCTGCACAGAGTTAAATAATAATAATATATATATAGTAGTTAGTTTATGCTGCCATCTGCTGGTGTAAGAGGGGAATGACCTTGGATTAAAGATACCGGTTGAAAAGCGCAGCGCTGAGTGAGAACAGAGGGATCTTCGGACAGCCGCGTCTCTGTGGAAGCGCTCCTAACAAACAACCCAGACAAGACGCCTTTATTTAAATCTCAACCCAGACAAGACGCCTTTATTTAAATCTCAACTGAGTTGTTGAATACTGAAGCTTTTTTTTTTTTTTTTTTTTCACAGAGCGGAAACTACCCTGGGAAACATACTTAAGAAAAAAGGATGGAGGTAAAATTATTATTATTATTATTATTATTATTATTATTATTTATTTGGCAGACCCCTTTATCCCAGGCGACTCACGCAGGTGTTCCAGGGCAGCACAGGGTTACAATGCAAGCTTCATATTGAAACACAGTGTAGTTTACAGCCAGTGCAAATAATAACACTACTAGAATCCAATATGAACTAGGATGCTATGTATAATAATAACACTACTAGAATCCAATATGAACTAGGATGCTATGTATAATAATAACACTACTAGAATACAATATGAACTAGGATGCTATGTATAATAATAACACTACTAGAATCCAATATGAACTAGGATGCTCTGTATAATAATAACACTACTAGAATACAATATGAACTAGGATGCTATGTATAATAATAACACTACTAGAATCCAATATGAACTAGGATGCTCTGTATAATAATAACACTACTAGAATCCAATATGAACTAGGATGCTATGTATAATAATAACACTACTAGAATACAATATGAACTAGGATGCTATGTATAATAATAACACTACTAGAATCCAATATGAACTAGGATGCTCTGTATAATAATAACACTACTAGAATCCAATATGAACTAGGATGCTCTGTATAATAATAACACTACTAGAATCCAATATGAACTAGGATGCTGTGTATAATAATAACACTACTAGAATACAATATGAACTAGGATGCTGTGTATAATAATAACACTACTAGAATCCAATATGAACTAGGATGCTGTGTATAATAATAACACTACTAGAATCCAATATGAACTAGGATGCTATGTATAATAATAACACTGCTAGAATCCAATATGAACTAGGATGCTATGTATAATAATAACACTACTAGAATCCAATATGAACTAGGTTACAGCAGGTTAGGGTTACAGTGAGTTGTCTCCACAGTGACGTGTATAGAGAGCAGACCTGCCTGGCTCTGTTTGTAATTGAGGTCTCTGTTTATCTCCTCTGCTCAGGAGATCCAGTTTTGTCATCACCACCAAGATTTACTGGGGAGGACAGTGAGTAAAAAAAACACAGGGTCCGACCATCACTGACCACAGGGTCCGACCATCACTGACCACAGGGTCCGAGCATCACTGACCACAGGGTCCGAGCATCACTGACCACAGGGTCTGAGCATCACTGACCACAGGGTCCGAGCATCACTGACCACAGGGTCCGAGCATCACTGACCACAGGGTCCGAGCATCACTGACCACAGGGTCTGAGCATCACTGACCAGAGCATCACTGACCACAGGGTCTGAGCATCACAGACCACAGGGGTGTGGGGTGTGTTTTTCAGGGGTGTGTTTTTCAGGGGTGTGGGGTGTGTTTTTCAGGGGTGTGTTTTTCAGGGGTGTGGGGTGTGTTTTTCAGGGGTGTGTTTTTCAGGGGTGTGGGGTGTGTTTTTCAGGGGTGTGGGGTGTGTTTTTCAGGGGTGTGTTTTTCAGGGGTGTGGGGTGTGTTTTTCAGGGGTGTGGGGTGTGTTTTTCAGGGGTGTGTTTTTCAGGGGTGTGGGGTGTGTTTTTCAGGGGTGTGGGGTGTGTTTTTCAGGGGTGTGTGGTGTGTTTTTCAGGGGTGTGTTTTTCAGGGGTGTGGGGTGTGTTTTTCAGGGGTGTGGGGTGTGTTTTTCAGGGGTGTGTGGTGTGACCTGCCTTGTCTTTCAGGGCTGAGACTGAGAGAGGGCTGTCCAGGAAGCACATCATCGAAGGTACAGTGTGACTCTCTCTCCAGACATCTCCTTCAGTGTGACTCTCTCTCTCTCCAGACATCTCCTTCAGTGTGACTCTCTCTCTCTCCAGACATCTCCTTCAGTGTGACTCTCTCTCCAGACATCTCCTTCAGTGTGACTCTCTCTCTCTCCAGACATCTCCTTCAATGTGACTCTCTCTCCAGACATCTCCTTCAGTGTGACTCTCTCTCTCTCCAGACATCTCCTTCAATGTGACTCTCTCTCCAGACATCTCCTTCAATGTGACTCTCTCTCCAGACATCTCCTTCAGTGTGACTCTCTCTCTCTCCAGACATCTCCTTCAATGTGACTCTCTCTCCAGACATCTCCTTCAGTGTGACTCTCTCTCTCTCCAGACATCTCCTCCTTCAGTGTGACTCTCTCTCTCTCCAGACATCTCCTCCTTCAGTGTGACTCTCTCTCCACAGACATCTCCTTCAATGTGACTCTCTCTCCAGACACCTCCTTCAGTGTGACTCTCTCTCTCTCCAGACATCTCCTTCAATGTGACTCTCTCTCCAGACATCTCCTTCAGTGTGACTCTCTCTCTCTCCAGACATCTCCTTCAATGTGACTCTCTCTCCAGACATCTCCTTCAATGTGACTCTCTCTCCAGACATCTCCTTCAGTGTGACTCTCTCTCTCTCCAGACATCTCCTTCAATGTGACTCTCTCTCCAGACATCTCCTTCAGTGTGACTCTCTCTCTCTCCAGACATCTCCTCCTTCAGTGTGACTCTCTCTCTCTCCAGACATCTCCTTCAGTGTGACTCTCTCTCCAGACACCTCCTTCAGTGTGACTCTCTCTCTCTCCAGACATCTCCTTCAATGTGACTCTCTCTCCAGACATCTCCTTCAGTGTGACTCTCTCTCTCTCCAGACATCTCCTTCAATGTGACTCTCTCTCCAGACATCTCCTTCAGTGTGACTCTCTCTCTCCAGACATCTCCTCCTTCAGTGTGACTCTCTCTCTCTCCAGACATCTCCTCCTTCAGTGTGACTCTCTCTCTCTCCAGACATCTCCTTCAATGTGACTCTCTCTCCAGACATCTCCTCCTTCAATGTGACTCTCTCTCTCCAGACATCTCCTTCAATGTGACTCTCTCTCCAGACATCTCCTCCTTCAATGTGACTCTCTCTCCAGACATCTCCTCCTTCAATGTGACTCTCTCTCCAGACATCTCCTCCTTCAATGTGACTCTCCAGACATCTCCTCCTTCAGTGTGACTCTCTCTCTCCAGACATCTCCTCCTTCAGAGTGACTCTCTCTCTGCTCCTGCCCCGGTGTTAACGCTGCCCTCTTGTGTTCAGGTCTGAAGGGCTCCCTGGACAGGCTGCAGCTGGACTATGTGGACATCGTGTTCGCAAACAAGACGGACACCAACTGCCCCATGGAAGGTAAAACCGGGCTAGACAGAGTTCACACAAACTGTTTTAAAATGTCAATAATGGCAGGGCTGGCTCACAGTGTAAAGTCCTGTGTGTGTCTCTGTGTGGCAGGGCTGGCTCACAGTGTAAAGTCCTGTGTGTGTGTGTGTGTGTGTGTGTGGCAGGGCTGGCTCACAGTGTAAAGTCCTGTGTGTGTGTGTGTGTGTGTGTGGCAGGGCTGGCTCACAGTGTAAAGTCCTGTGTGTGTGTGTGTGTGTGTGGCAGGGCTGGCTCACAGTGTAAAGTCCTGTGCCTGTGTCTCTGTGTTGCAGAGGTGGTCCGCGCCATGACGTTCGTTATCGATCATGGGATGGCAATGTACTGGGGCACGTCCCGCTGGAGTGCAATGGAAATCATGGTGAGGAGAGACTGCCAGGGGAGTCCCGCTACCCTGGGACAGCTCGGGACTGCTCGGGCTTTTCAACTCGCAATGCATGCTGGTGCGTCTGACCTGTCTCACAGCAGGACTGCGTGGAGCAGAATGCATTGCTTTGAAAGAAGGTGTCGCTGCGGAGTACACACACACACACACACACACACACACAAAATATTTAAGGATCAACACAAAAAATGTTAATTATTTAATTTTAAAAAAATTCACGGCATTTCAGACAAATCCCTTCAGCTGTGTAGAAATATATATATGAGTTTTTTTCTTGGGTGTACGCAAAATATTTAAATGATGAAACATTTTTTTAAAAATAATTTTAAACCTTATGTGCACATACAGAAAAAGTGTACATTCTATCCTTTCTGACCCGCACGCACGCCTCACAGACACACACACGCACACACGCACGCACGCACGCCTCACAGACACACGCATGCACACACGCACGCACGCACGCACACCTCACAGACACACGCACACACGCACGCACGCCTCACAGACACACGCACGCACACACGCACGCACGCACGCACGCACGCCTCACAGACACACGCACGCACACACACACACACACACACACATACACACACACACACTGACACACACACACACACACACACACGCACACGTGCTGCCCTATTCCTGTGTGTATTCAGGTCTCTCAATGCTGCTGTCAGTTGCTGACTGGGTGTATTTCTCTCCTCCCGCCACTAGGAGGCGTACTCCGTGGCGCGGCAGTTCAATCTGATCCCTCCGATCTGCGAGCAGGCCGAGTACAACCTGTTCCAGCGGGACAAGGTGGAGGTGCAGCTCCCCGAACTCTTCCACAAGATCGGTGAGTCAGGGGCCCGCCCGGGCTCAGGGGCCACGAGGCAACGTGCAGCTCGGAACCCACTGCAATTATAATTATTAATGATTAGTCATATAGCAGACGCTTTTATCCAAAGTGACTCACAGAGACTAGGGGGGTGAACTCTGCATCATCAACAACTGCTGCTGCTGCTGCAGAGTCACTTCCAATCGGACTGGCTTAATTTAATACCTGACGATTTTTTTAAAACTCTTCTTAAAGGCTAGTGTTTTCTGTGCTTCCATTGAAAATGAATAATCATAAAAACTGTCTCTGTCTGTGTGTCTGTGTGCCTGTCTGTCTGTCTGTGTGCCTGTCTGTCTGTCTGTGCCTGTCTGTCTGTCTGTCTGTCTGTCTGTCTGTCTGTCTGTCTGTCTGTGTGTCTGTGTGCCTGTCTGTCTGTGCCTGTCTGTCTGTCTGTCTGTGTGTCTGTCAGGGGTGGGCACGATGACCTGGTCCCCCCTGGCGTCGGGTCTCATCACGGGGAAGTACTGCGAGAGGGTTCCTGACTCTTCCAGAGCTGCGATGAAGGTAGGAGAGCCCGCCCCCTTTTCTCTCTGCCAGTCCGTCAGACAGCCGGGTCGGTCGGACTCCCCTTTAGAAAAGCTTCTCGCAGTGGAAGCATTGCAAAGTGTAGTCAAGCACAGTGAAAGCACGGTGAAGCACAGGCAAGCACTGTCCTTCAAAGAGGATGGGGATTTTAAAAAGGAACTGGAAATGCATTTTTGAACTGGGGGCGGGACAGGAATTAACCCGACCCTGAGGGGGGATTTGATCTGTTCTGGGCCTGACAAAGATATCTAGCGAGCGAGGGAGCGAGTGAGGGGGTCTGAATAGGTGGACGAAACAGGGAACACAAACCAGCAGTACATGTCTGTGTGTCCTGACCCCCTTCCCCTGTCCCTCTCCCCCTCTCTACCTCTCCCCCTCCACCCCTCTTCCTCTCTCTCCTTCTCCCTCTCTCCCCCTCTCTCCCTCCCCCTCTCTCTCTAGGGGTACCAGTGGCTGAAAGAGAAGCTGGGGAGTGAGGAAGGCCAACGACAGCAATCGAAAATAAAAGAGCTCCACCTGCTGGCTGATAGAATGAACTGCACCATCACCCAGCTAGCCATTGGTAAATTGTACCACTGCTTATATATATATATATATATATATATATATATATATATATATATATATATATATATATATATATATATATATTGCTGTCGGTTTAATCATGAAATCTCTATTATTCCTTCATACAGTGGAATGCAACCTGCTGGAATAATGTTGCCTTGTTAACATAGTGAATTCCACACCAGCGCTTTGCAGTTATCTCCAGATACTTAACAGAAAAATTTTAAAAAATGGCATTCTGAAATCTAACATGAAACACTGCACTGTGTTACTTATGATGACTTTATATATATATAAAGCGATGCCATTTGGTAGTTTTTATTTTTTATTTACATCATTTTAAATATTTTATTTAACATCATATTTATTTATTTATGTCTTTATTTTTTATTGTGTCTCAGTCCTGAATTTGTAGCTGATTCAAATGGTTTGTCTGTAGCTGTAGATAGCGATGGTTTCTCTGCCCTGTTGTAACACGCTGTGTTTCCTGTGCCCCCCCCCCCTCGCCCCCCCAGCGTGGTGCCTGCGCAGTGAAGGGGTCAGCGCCGTGCTCCTCGGGGTCTCCAGCGTGGAGCAGCTTGTCGAAAACCTGGCGTCCATACGGGTAGGAGTGAGAGAACCTGTCATCATCATTATTATTATTATTATTATTATTATTATTATTATTATTATTATTAATGAGTCATTCAGCAGACGCTTTTATCCAAAGTGACTTACAGAGACTAGGGGGGTGAACTCCAAAATGCCTTTTACAGAAGCAGAATGCTGGGCTAATGCAGACTCTCTTCTCTCTTCAGGTCTTGGGCCACATGAACCCCCAAACTGTGAGCGAAATCGACAGCATTCTGGGGAACAAGCCTCACGCCAAGAAGGAACCGCGGGCGTGAGGAGAGAGAGAGAGAGAGAGAGAGAGAGAGAGAGAGAGGAGAGAGAGAGAGAGAGAGAGAGAGAGAGATAGATTTCCTCTCTGCTTTCATCTATGCATGTCTTTACAACATATCGCTTCTATAATAATAATAATAATAATAATAATAATAATGATGATGAATACAATCTGCAGCAGCCTTCTTTCAATCCTCTTCTTCCTCGCATCCTTTTCGACGGACGGGAGACGCTCTTTCTCCTCCTGAACAGCATCAGTCCTTCTCTTCCACAGGACCGGCTGTATATCTCCAGCACCTACCAGGGCTGTCTCATTTTAAACCAATCAGCTTCTAGGCTCCAGCCCCTTAAGAGCAGGCGTGGTCACGGCCGGCCGATGGGAAGGAGGCATGCCCCCCCCCCCCCCAGCACCCCCCCAGCACCCCCACCCCTAGGGACAGTCAAAGTCAGTCTGGAAGAATAAGGGAATACTGTGAAAAAATATAACATTTCAAAACTCAGCACTGTGATTAGACTATTCAGAGTGGGCGGGACTGGATTTGCAACTAGTGGCTGGTGATTGGCTCTGCTGGCTTGGAAGGTGAAACGGCAGCCGAGGCCAGCTGACTCTATATACAGTAAACTGCCCAGCATGCACTGGGACATTATTTATATAGGAATGCAATCTATATATATATATATCTATATATAATGTGTGTGTGGTGTGTTTCTCTCTCTGTGGAGAGACAAGCTGCATTAATGAATCCTCCAGTCTTCCATTAGCTTGCTGTGTGTTTATATAGCGACTAGCGCACCTGAACTGGGTCGATTTCATGAACCAGAAAAGCCGTCCTTCCCTCAGCTTTACAATCAGAGTACCAACATCCAGGAAGGTTAACTCCTTTATTTTTTTAAAGCCGATCGGAAGCGAATTTTCCTGAAGTGCTTTTTCATGCCGGCGCCCCGGATGAGAGGACGTCTCGGATTGTAAAGGCGAGGGAAGGACGGCTTTTCTCGCTTTTTGAAATCTGTGCGCTGACGAATGGGTTTGTTTGATTGATTTAAACGCGGCGCATCTTAAAGGCGGCTACGAGTATGCGTGAATCCGCACACACACACACTCCTAATTTGCTCTGAAGAGAGCTAGTCTAAATGACTTCCCCTTTAAAGCAAGAGAACTATTCTAAATGACTTCCCCTTTAAGACAGCTATTCTAAATGACTTCCCCTTTAAGACAGCTATTCTGAATTACTTCCCCTTTAAGACAGCTATTCTAAATGACTTCCCCTTTAAGACAGCTATTCTAAATGACTTTCCCTTTAAAGACAGCTATTCTAAATGACTTCCCCTTTAAGACAGCTATTCTAAATGACTTTCCCTTTAAAGACAGCTATTCTAAATGACTTCCCCTTTAAAGAAAGAGAGAGCTATGCGGTGTTCAGTACAGCGCAAAACCAGCAGCAACAGAAGTGACTCTGGGAGGGGAAAATGAAATGTGGATTATCTGTGTGTTTGTGTTTGCTTGTTTGTAAATAATATATACACTGTATTTATTGCAATGCGAATGTTTAAAATATCTAATTTAACAAATAAAAATACAACTCTGAAAATGTTTCCCTTGCACTAACCTTGATTTATTTATTTATTTTTGTCGGCTCAATTATATCAGCCGGCTTTTCTGTACTCGGATTAAAATCTTGTGTTATTGAAAACAACAACAACCAAAAAATAAACCCCAAACAACTGAAAAATGTCTGTGCCTTTCATTACCTCTCTGTTTCATTCCCTCTTTATTTATTTATGTGTTTGGTAAATTAAACTTCCCTTAAAATGTGGGGCACCATTTATTATTATTATTATTATTATTATTATTATTATTATTATTATTTATTTCGTATACATGCATTATATATATATATAATTAGTTCATATTTGCAATTGTAGTTTAGTTTATAGATCTCTCTCTCTCTCTCTCTGAAGCCCCGCCCCCTCGCTTCATCCCGCCGCCGCAGATCTCGCGGTAGCTCGTGAATCGCACTGTCATGGCTGCCGAAGGAGTCGCGGTGTTTTTAAGTTGCTGAAATTTTCTCTTGAATTGTGTGAAACATGAGGAGGTTTGTTTTTTGTGTTTTTTTTAAAGACGGGGCAAGCGGCAACACGACACCAAATACACGCCTAATAAGGAATACAGACAGAGAGAGAAAGAGACAGAAAGATATATAAGCGACTTGACAGAAACAAAAAGGTAGGGTAAACATTGAAGGAGAGGATGCGAGGAGCGGTATTATTTACATGTAAGATATTGAATTTCAAACTAAACGTGTGAGACGCGTTCAATAACAACAGCAGAGTGACTGGGGAAACTGGGGCTGGCCTCGTATAAAGCCTACGTGTTTTTGTATTCAGTTATATATATATAAAGTACATACTGTATCTACACAAATATAAACACAAATAGTACAATACTGTACCAGTGTGCTGAGCAAGTTGACAGCTCACCTCACACACACACAGAGAGAGAGACAGAGAGAGAGGAGAGACACACAGAGAGAGAAAGAGAGACACACAGAGAGAGAAAGAGACAGAGAGAGAGGAGAGAAAAAGAGAGAGGAGAGACAAAGAGAGAGAGACACAGAGAGAGAAAGAGAGAGAGAGACACAGAGAGAGAAAGAGAGAGAGAGACACACAGAGAGAAAGAGAGAGAGAGACACAGAGAGAGAAAGAGAGAGAGACACACACAGAGAGAAAGAGAGAGAGAGACACAGAGAGAGAAAGAGAGAGAGAGACACACAGAGAGAAAGAGAGAGAGCGCTGACAGCAGCTGCTGCCATGGCAACGGTAGCAGCGGTGTCAGAACCAATCAGAGAGGCCGACCCGGAGACTGAGGAGTCCCAACCCGCCACCCCTCCTACGCAAGCAGAACCAGAACCAGGACCGGGGGAAGGGGGCGAGCCGGCCCTCAAAGTCCCGCGCGTCTCAAACGGGGGTCCGGAAGCGGCCCCACCTTCTGGGGAAAGCTCTGCCGGGCCAGCGGTTTCCATCCCGGAACCGCAGGTGGGCTCGGATGCCGGGCTCTCCGGAGTGACCCGGGCTTCAGAGGAAGGGAGTCTGGATCAGGCTGCTGCAGAGCTGAGCGGGGGAGAGGAGGAGAGAGGAGGAGGAGGAGGAGGAGGAGGAGGAGGGGCGGCCGCCGCCTGCGAGGAGGTGGGAGTCGACATGCAGTGCGAGACACAGGGGAGCCAGGACGAGTAAGTAATTAGCAGCGGCTTCTTCAGTCGCAAGTCATTTTGTTGCAGCTGTTTTGTGAGAAGCTCGTTTTGTTTTTTTTAAACAGGCCGCGGCCGAGATGCTGATTCAAAGGGAACGCGGGAATCGGGAACTGATTTAAAAAAAAAAAAAAAAAAAAAAAAACTAACTGGAAATGGTTTTGCGTTCTGGAGCAGAGCCGACACGGACCGGTTAATGGAGTGATCGATCCTGCTCTCCTCCCAGGGCAGGGTTCTGACCCGGTGTCACTTTCTCTCCCGCAGCCTCGGTTTGGATTTTACCCATGATCCCACGCTGTTGACGGGAGCCTGGGCCGAATATTCTGGAATGACGGAAAACTTTCTCAAGGGCTGCAAATGGTAAGAAATGTCCCAGCGCTGTCTCTAACCACTGAGCTCCTCGAACCCGCTGCCTTCCACACTGCAGCCCAGCGCTGTCTTTATCTAACCACTGAGCTCCTCAAACCCGCTGCCTTCCACACTGCAGCCCAGCGCTGTCTTTATCTAACCACTGAGCTCCTCAAACCCGCTGCCTTCCACACTGCAGCCCAGCGCTGTCTTTATCTAACCACTGAGCTCCTCAAACCCGCTGCCTTCCACACTGCAGCCCAGCACTGTCTTTATCTAACCACTGAGCTCCTCAAACCCGCTGCCTTCCACACTGCAGCCCAGCGCTGTCTTTATCTAACCACTGAGCTCCTCAAACCCGCTGCCTTCCACACTGCAGCCCAGCACTGTCTTTATCTAACCACTGAGCTCCTCAAACCCGCTGCCTTCCACACTGCAGCCCAGCGCTGTCTTTATCTAACCACTGAGCTCCTCAAACCCGCTGCCTTCCACACTGCAGCCCAGCGCTGTCTTTATCTAACCACTGAGCTCCTCAAACCCGCTGCCTTCCACACTGCAGACCAGCGCTGTCTTTATCTAACCACTGAGCTCCTCAAACCCGCTGCCTTCCACACTGCAGCCCAGCGCTGTCTTTATCTAACCACTGAGCTCCTCAAACCCGCTGCCTTCCACACTGCAGCCCAGCGCTGTCTTTATCTAACCACTGAGCTCCTCAAACCCGCTGCCTTCCACACTGCAGCCCAGCGCTGTCTTTATCTAACCACTGAGCTCCTCAAACCCACTGCCTTCCACACTGCAGCCCAGCACCCTAACCACTGAGCTCCTCAAACCCGCTGCCTTCCACACTGCAGCCCAGCGCTGTCTTTATCTAACCACTGAGCTCCTCAAACCCACTGCCTTCCACACTGCAGCCCAGCACCCTAACCACTGAGCTCCTCAAACCCACTGCCTTCCACACTGCAGCCCAGTGCGTTATATTAATTTTATATATATATATATGTATGTATGTAAAAAATATATAATTTTCTAATTCTCACTTAGCTGTGCTTGGGTTAATTGCTGATTTGCAGTGATAAAGTACACTAGACACTAGTAGTAGTTTAAAGCCCCTAACTAACCAAAGTGATTTCTCTCCCCCCCCCCTCTCCCTCTCTCTCCCCCCCCCCTCTCCCCTCTCTCTCCCCCCCCCTCTCCCTCTCCCTCTCTCTCTCCCCCTCTCTCTCTCCCCCTCTCCCTCTCTCTCTTCCCCTCCCTCTCTCTCTTCCCCTCCCTCTCTCTCTTCCCCTCTCCCCCCCTCTCTCTCTCTCTCTCTCTCTCTCAGGCCCCGGATGGATTGTGTCTTGTGACCAACAGCGCTGACAACGTTCTCCGAGTCTACAACCTGCCCCCAGAACTCCACAGCCCGGACTGTGAGGGGCTCCCCCGAAATGGTGCGGCTCTCTGACCCAGGGGTCCCCAACCCTGACCCTAGACTTTGAGGATTATGACATAATTAAAAATAAATAGTTAATTAAAAACCTGTAGGAACCTCATTTAGATCTTTTATTTAACTGCGAGATGCTTGCGATCGTTCAGCTGCTTTCCTTGAAGCCGAGTTAATTGATTGAGAGTTGAGAGTTGATTGATTTCCTCTACTCTCTTCTCTCCCCCTCTCTCTCCACTCTCTCCTCTCTCCCCTCCCGTCTCCTCTCTCTCCTCCCCCCTCCCTCCCTCCTCTCTCTCTCACTCTCATCTCTCCTCCCCCCCTCCCTCCTCTCTCTCCTCTCCTCTCTCCTCTCCTCTCTCCTCTCCCCCTCTCTCCTCTCTCTCTCTCTCTCTCCTACCCCCTCCCTCCCTCCTCTACTCTCCTCTCCCCTCTCCCTCCTCTCTCCTCTCCTCTCTCCTCTCCCTCTCTCCCCCCTCTCTCCCCTCCTCTCTCCTCTCCCCTCTCCCCCCTCTCTCCCCTCCTCTCTCCTCTCCCCTCTCCCCCCCTTCCTCCTCTCCTCTCTCTCCTCCCCCCTCCCTCCTCTCTCTCCTCTCCCCTCTCCCCTCTCTCTTCTCTCTCTCTCCTCTCCCCCCTCTCCTCTCCCCTCTCTCCTCTCTCCTCTCCTCTCTCCCCTCTCCTCTCCTCTCTCCTCTCCCCTCTCCCCCTCTCTCCTCTCCTCTCTCCTCAGACCCCTGTGTTGCGGATGGCGGAGGGAGATACAGTGTATGACTATTGCTGGTATCCACTCATGTCTTCCATGGAGCCGGAGACATGCTTGTGAGTGTTTGCAGATCTGTATACACACACTCACACACAATCACTCACACAAACACACACACAATCACTCACAACACACACAATCACTCACACTCATACTAACACTCACATTCACACAATCACTCACACTCACACACACAATCACTCACACTCATACTCACACTCACACTCACATTTATTTTTTTGTCCTGCACCCTCCCCTTCACCCAGCATCGCCAGCAGCAGCCGGGACAACCCCATCCACATCTGGGACGCCTTCTACGGTGACCTCCGAGCGACCTTCCGTCCCTACAACCACCTGGTGAGCAAAGGGTTAACTCTCCGGGGCGCGTCACTTCCCTACGAGACCAGCAGGGGGAGCAGCAGAAAAGAAAAGAAAAAAATCAGTTTCCATACATTTCAACAGAACTAGCTCTGCTGTAAGGTTATAAACGCGTGGACAGCAAACGAGAAACCACTGCCCTGAACAAGCTCAGCTGTGTCTTATTATTAAACTCGCAGTAAAAACCAGGAATGGATCAAATCGCAATGCAATAACAGTCTTATTCCCATCCCTGGAGACTCCTATTGCGCAGCAGTTTCACCCGTGCCAGGTTTTCCTACCAGCTTGATCTGCCACAGTGTGTATGTAGGTAACGAGCTCAGGTGTGCGTCTCATTATTAAACTCTGTCAATCCTGCAGAGGGTGGAGCTGCTTGCTGTTCCCCTCCCTGGTGACGCTGTGTGCTTGCTGTTCCCCTCCCTGGTGACGCTGTGTGCTTGCTGTTCCCCTCCCTGGTGACCCTGTGTGCTTGCTGTTCCCCTCCCTGGTGACCCTGTGTGCTTGCTGTTCCCCTCCCTGGTGACCCTGTGTGCTTGCTGTTCCCCTCCCTGGTGACCCTGTGTGCTTGCTGTTCCCCTCCCTGGTGACCCTGTGTGCTTGCTGTTCCCCTCCCCCGTGACCCTGTGTGCTTGCTGTTCCCCTCCCCCGTGACCCTGTGTGCTTGCTGTTCCCCTCCCCCGTGACCCTGTGTGCTTGCTGTTCCCCTCCCTGGTGACGCTGTGTGCTTGCTGTTCCCCTCCCTGGTGACCCTGTGTGCTTGCTGTTCCCCTCCCTGGTGACCCTGTGTGCTTGCTGTTCCCCTCCCTGGTGACCCTGTGTGCTTGCTGTTCCCCTCCCTGGTGACCCTGTGTGCTTGCTGTTCCCCTCCCTGGTGACGCTGTGTGCTTGCTGTTCCCCTCCCCCGTGACCCTGTGTGCTTGCTGTTCCCCTCCCCCGTGACCCTGTGTGCTTGCTGTTCCCCTCCCCCGTGACCCTGTGTGCTTGCTGTTCCCCTCCCTGGTGACCCTGTGTGCTTGCTGTTCCCCTCCCTGGTGACCCTGTGTGCTTGCTGTTCCCCTCCCCCGTGACCCTGTGTGCTTGCTGTTCCCCTCCCTGGTGACGCTGTGTGCTTGCTGTTCCCCTCCCTGGTGACCCTGTGTGCTTGCTGTTCCCCTCCCTGGTGACCCTGTGTGCTTGCTGTTCCCCTCCCTGGTGACCCTGTGTGCTTGCTGTTCCCCTCCCTGGTGACCCTGTGTGCTTCCTGTTCTCAGGACGAGCTCTCTGCAGCTCACTCGCTGTGCTTCTCCCCCGACGGAGCCCAGCTGTTCTGCGGCTTCGACAGGATGGTGCGCGTGTTCCAGACCTGCAGACCCGGCCGCGACTGTGAGAAGAGACCCACGATGGGTGAGTGAGTGAGGCTGGGGAGAGCAGCGAGCAGCGAGCAGCCCCCTCCCCCTCCCCCTCCGTGCAGAAGCAGGGGCAGAGCGGGCTCATCTCTCTCTCTCTCTCTCTCTCTCTCAGTGCAGAAGCAGGGGCAGAGCGGGCTCATCTCTCTCTCTCTCTCTCTCTCTCTCTCTCTCTCAGTGCAGAAGCAGGGGCAGAGCGGGCTCATCTCTCTCTCTCTCTCTCTCTCTCAGTGCAGAAGCAGGGGCAGAGCGGGCTCATCTCTCTCTCTCTCTCTCTCTCTCAGTGCAGAAGCAGGGGCAGAGCGGGCTCATCTCTCTCTCTCTCTCTCAGTGCAGAAGCAGGGGCAGAGCGGGATCATCTCCTGCATTGCGTTCAGCCCGGCTCAGGACCTCTATGCCTGCGGCTCCTATTCCCGGACGGTGGGTCTGTACTCGCGGGCGGAGGGGCTCCCCATCGCAGTGCTGCAGGGGCACCAGGGGGGGCTCACTCACCTGCGCTTCTCCCCCGACGGCACGCTGCTCTACAGCGGGGGCAGGAAGGTAAAGAGGGGGGCGCATTTTAGAAAGGGTTGTTTTTTTTTTCACCAAAAAAAACAAAACAAAAAAAAAAAACAACAGATATAAGTGGAATTAATAATCTGCAGATGTGTACAGTTGCAGGGTTACAGAACACAGGGACAGGGTGAGATTTGTATAAAGTGACAGTCTGCAGCAAACACAGTAGAATACAAAAATGAATTTTAAAAGATGCAGATGTGCCAACGAAACCTTGAATACAGTAAACAATACTGCTGGAGAAAGCAGAGTGACTCCGGTCTCTCGAAACAATACTAGTGAATGTGGGGGGGCTGTGCTGTTCCATTAACATGCCCCCCCTCCTCAGGACCCCGAGATCCTGTGCTGGGACCTGCGTGAGCCGGGCAGGGTGCTGTTCTCCATGCGGAGAGCCGTCTCCACCAACCAGAGGATGTACTTCGACCTGGAGCCGTGAGTGTGACCCCCGACCCCCACCCCAACCCCAACCCCAACCCCAACCCCAACCCCAACCCCAGCTCCATAGGAAATCTGACATTGTATTGTATTGTATTGTATTGTATTGTATTGCATTGTATTGCATTGCAAGTGCTGTAAAATGCTCTTAAGAAATCCAGTTGTGGATTACCAGGGCATTGCTTGATCACTGTCTCTGTGTTTGTCTGTCTCCAGGTCGGGTCAGTATCTGCTGAGTGGGGATACTGAAGGGGTCGTGTCAGTTTGGGACACCTCTCTACCGCCCTCCGAAGGGAAGGACCCGGTACTGCAGCCCGTACTACAGTTCCAAGCACAGAAAGACTGCGTCAACGGGATCAGGTGAGTCAACATGCACACAGACACGCACACAGACACAGGGGCACAGACACACACAAATGCACACAGACACAGGGGCACAGACACACATGCACACACACACAGGGAGTCAGTGGCTGAGCCGGGATTTGAACCTCCTGGTATCAAGCCCCCTTTCTCTAACCACTGGACCCCCAAACTAAGCCTCCTTCTTTACCCTTCTCCCCCAGCCTGCACCCCCTGATGCCCCTGCTGGCCTGCTCCTCCGGGCAGCGGCAGCTCCCTGAGCCCTGCGAGAGCGGGGACGAGTCGGACGAGGCCGGGGGCCTCATGACGCTGCGCAACGTCCAGGGAGAGAACTCGCTGACCCTCCTCTGGGCTGGACCAACAGCACAGCAAACCGGGGGGGAGATAACTGGCTGACACTCCGCTGGGCTGGACCAACAGCACAGCAAACCACAAGGGGGAAGATAACTCACTGACACTCTGCTGGGCTGGACCAACAGCACAGCAAACCGGGGGGGAGATAACTGGCTGACCCTCCTCTGGACGATGCGAAACTTGTCCCCAGCTGTATGGTGACAGTTCTTCAGAGCACCCCACGCCGCTGCGTTTGCCAAAGTGACATTTCTCTGTACATGTGTTTCTATGTGACTGACGGAATAAAAGTGTATTTTTTTTCTCAATACCTGTGCTGCAGTAACCCTTCGTGTTGTTAACATGTCCTAACACCACACGGCTGGGCTCGACGCAGCTTCAGTGATTGAGAAATGCACTCGATCCGAGGGATTGCATTGCAGGGCTGTGGGATCGATTCTCATTGTGGTGATGGTGTTGTTGTTGTTGTTTTAAATTACAATTCCTTTTTTAAATCAGTCCCCACTTCCTTCAGAAGCATATTTTAGAGGCATTATATAATAATCGCTGCGGTGGTTCAAACTGCTTGCGTTTGAAGCCGATTTGGATTGACTAAACAAACAGCGATGTGAATGTGAAGTCACGTGAGAGGAGCTCTCTCTAACAGCGCCGCGCTCGCTGGTGAGAGGAGCTCTCTCTAACAGCGCCGCGCTCGCTGGTGAGAGGAGCTCTCTCTAACAGCATCCCTCTTGCTGCATTGACCCCAAACCCTATTGCATTGCTATTATACTTTTCTGGTCACAACAAATTATTACTATTATTATTATTGCGTCATTTAGCAGACGCTTTTATCCAAAGCGACTCACAGAGACTAGGAGGGTGAACTCTGCATCATCAACAACTGCTGCTGCTGCTGCTGCAGAGTCACTTCCAATAGGAGCTCGTTTGTTTGACGTCTCATCCGAAGGACGGAGCACAAGGAGGTGAAGCGACTCGCTCAGGGTCACACACACACACGCACACACACACACACACAGGCAGTCAGTGGCTGAGCCGGGATTTGAACCTCCTGCTATCGAGACCCCTTTTCTTTCACCGCTGGACCCCCAAGCCTTCTTATTTAAATATTCAGCATTTTATTCTAAAGTAATTTCTAGGGTTAATTTTGAAAGACAGATATTGCAGGAAAAAAAAAACTAAAGCTTTTTGTTTAACTAAATTAGAGTTGTTATCATAATAACGGTTATTTAATTTATTTATTTATTAATAACCGGTAGCGCGATGCCAGTTGAAAATGCTCCAGAATTTTAGGAGGATGTGATCTCGACCGTGCTGGTAGCTGGTCGGGGATGGATTGCTCTCCCCTGGCTGGTCGGTTCACTCCCCCGTCTCCTCTCTATCGGTTGCTCGGCGGTCGGCTGCTCTCGCCTCTTTGCGAATGAAAGACAGACAGACTCCTCGAGCAGGGCGAGTGATGCTGCCTCTGCGAATCGAGAGTAATTAAATACAGCGCTTAAAAACATTATATATGAGTACATGTACACTGTACTGCAAAGATGGAATCTCAGTGCGAATATTTCATGTATTTCCCGGCCGTGCCCATTTCCGAGCTGTCAGACCCGGCGCGGTACCGGTCGTTACCCCGGCGGAGTCACCTGTACCTGGGGGAGACGGTGCGCTTCTTACTGGTGCTGCGGTGCCGGGACGGGGGCGGCTCCGGCGGGGCAGACTCGCAGAGCGGCCGGGCTTGGAGGGAGCTGGCCGGCTCTTTGTCCGCCGTGGCCAGCGTCAGCCCCGGCGGGAGCGGCCAGCAGCAGGGCGACGGAGACGAGACTGGGTTAGAGGCCGAGGAAGAGCAACCAGCGCCCGGCCGAGGAGACGGGAAGACCCGCGGCTTCCGGGAGTGCAAGCCGCTGCTGATCCACAATAACAGTGGGAGCAGCGGGAAGGAGTTCCGGAAAGCGCCGGTGCAGGTAGGAGAGGGGGACGGAGAGGGAGAGGGAGAGGGAGAGGGAGAGGGAGAAGAGAGGGTAGGGTGACAGGGAGAGAGGGAGTGGGAGTTGCGGAGAGGGAGAGGGAGAGGGTAGGGTGAGAGGGAGAGGGAGAGAGAGGGAGTGGGAGTTGCGGAGAGGGTAGGGGGAGGGAGAGGGAGAGGGAGAGGGAGAGGGAGAGAGGGTAGGGTGAGAGGAGGGGGTAGGGAGAGGGAGAGGGAGGGAGGTTTGCATTCATGGTTGGATGCATGATAAAGGGACGGCCGGAGTCGCACCCTCTTCCTCTCTGTTTTGTTTTGACACGTATCGCTTCAGCGTCTGTTTAGCAGCTCGTTGGTTCTGTGCGGAAGACCAGTCGTGCGGTTAAGCGCGCAGACCCTTTCAAGCGGCTCCACTGTGGGCACGAAATCGTCTTGTGTCGTTTGAATTGCTGGTTTGCATTAAAAAATAAAATAAAAAACCGCCCAGTCCTTCATGTAAGACGGCCCGTAGCGTTATTATTATTATTAATATTATTTTTTTGACTGTCTTCTGCCTAGGGTTGCCAACCGGTTTAATTTCGGCGGCGATTCTATCCGGAGAGCTTCATAGCAACACGGATTCAAATCGCATGGCTTGAAATGTTAGAAACAAGATCTATCGAAACAGCGCGACTCCCTCCTTTAGAGAATGTCGCTCTTTCTCGTGTAACTTTGTGCTTCACTTTCAATTTATTTAATATGTCTTTCTGCGTCACACAGTCCCGCCCCTATCAGACAAACACAGCAAATCAGCGAGCGGTATCGGTGTGATTGATGGTCACTCCCGCCCCCCGGACACAGGTGTGCGCTTTTAGTACCTCGTTAGCAAAACAATTCAATTCATTTTAGCGACAGTTCACGTAATTCACACGCATTTAGACGCTCAGTAAAATCAATTCATGTGCTGTTAGAGAGAGGCGAGTTGAAAAACCTGCCTGAAGTGTCCCGGGAAGATGCGGTCAGTTTGCATGTCAAATTCTCCGCGTCGCAGCTGCGCTGAGCAGGGTGTGGTGTCGATAGGAAATCAGAGCCAGCGAGAAAAGCCAATCATTCTGTCGCACCGACGTCAATATAATGATATCATACTTTTTTCTTTCTTTCGTACTAGTTCTAAAAATTAAAAGCTTGCAATTTAACACATTGCATTTAAATACGTACACACATGCATGCCTATTATTATTGTTATTAGTATTTTCAACCAAAAGCAGCTTCTATAGAACACACACACACGCGCGCACACACACAGGCATATATAAAAAGTAGAGTCTGGTCTGAGTCAGCAGTGTGTGTGTGTGTCTGTCTGCAGCAGCATCATTATCTCTGTTTCCAGTAGTGTGTGTGTGTGTGTGTGTGTGTGTGTGTCTGTCTGCAGCAGCATCATTATCTCTGTTTCCAGTAGTGTGTGTGTGTGTGTGTGTCTGTCTGCAGCAGCATCATTATCTCTGTTTCCAGTAGTGTGTGTGTGTGTGTGTGTGTGTGTGTCTGTCTGCAGCAGCATCATTATCTCTGTTTCCAGTAGTGTGTGTGTGTGTGTGTGTCTGTCTGCAGCAGCATCATTATCTCTGTTTCCAGTAGTGTGTGTGTGTGTCTGCAGCAGCATCATTATCTCTGTTTCCAGTAGTGTGTGTGTGTGTGTGTGTGTGTGTCAGTCTGCAGCAGCATCATTATCTCTGTTTCCAGTAGTGTGTGTGTGTGTGTGTGTGTGTGTGTCTGTCTGCAGCAGCATCATTATCTGTTTCCAGCAGTGTGTGTGTCTCAGTCTGCAGCAGCATCATTATCTCACTCACAGTTTCCAGTAGTGTGTGTGTGTGTGTGTGTGTGTCTGCAGCAGCATCATTATCTCACTCATTTTCCAGATTCCCTGCTTGTTTTTCTCAAAGCCCTCCTGTTTGTTTTGCTGTATAAAGTTCTCCTGTCTCCCGCTGTGTTAACCCTGCCCCACCCACCCCACAGTCTCCTCTCGATGAGCCGGTGGTCCTGAGCGATGAGGTCATCTTCCCCCTGACCGTCTCACTGGACAAGCTGCCCGTCGGCACCCTGAAGGTCAAGGTAATCAAACAATCAGTACATTATTGATCAGAGTTTTCAGCTGATAGATTCATGTTCTCCTCCTAGCTGGGAAATGAGTGCACCAGCGGTTAAAGAAAAGGGGTCTCGATACCAGGAATCCCAGCTCAGCCACTGACTCCCTGTGTGTGTGTGTGTGTGTGTGTGTGTGTGTATTGATGGGCTGGGTGCATTGCCCTGTGTGTGTGTTTGTGTGTATTGATGGGCTGGGTGCATTGCTCTGTGTGCGTGTGTATGTGTGTGTGTGTGTATTGATGGGCTGGGTGCATTGCCCTGTGTGCGTGTGTATTGATGGGCTGGGTGCATTGCCCTGTGTATTGATGGGCTGGGTGCATTGCCCTGTGTATTGATGGGCTGGGTGCATTGCCCTGTGTATTGATGGGCTGGGTGCATTGCCCTGTGTGTGTGTGTATTGATGGGCTGGGTGCATTGCCCTGTGTGCGTGTGTATTGCAGATCATAGTGACCGTGTGGAAGCACGATGTGGAGAAGGCTGAGGTTCGAGAGCACGGCTACCTGACCATCCTGCAGAACCGCAGCCCCGCCCACATATTCAGAGAGGACCTCAACACATTCAAGGCTCAGGGTGAGCAGCCAATCAGGAGGGGCTGGGGGAGGAGCCAGGGGAGGGCTCAGCACTGAAGGGATTGTAGTATGGTTTAAAAAAAAAAAAAAAAAAAGTGGGCTAGTGGAAGGCAGAACTAGAAGGGAGGGGCTAGTGGAAGGCAGAACTAGAAGGGAGGGGCTAGTGGAAAGCAGAAGCAGAAGTAGAAGGGGGAGGGGCTAGTGGAAGCCAGAAGTAGAAGGGGGAGGGGCTAGTGGAAGCCAGAAGTAGAAGGGGGAGGGGCTAGTAGGGCTCACAACAGGTACGGGGGAGGGGCTAGTACAAGGCTCAAAGCCAGTAAGAGTGGAGCCTGTATTATTTTTTTCAAGTTGCAGACAATTCGGGTTGATTTGAAAGTGCTGTATAATTCCTTGGTGGCTGTTTTTGCTGTGTTGACGTGACCTTTCCCCTTTGACCCCTCCGGCAGTCAGCACGACCCTGACCGTGCTCCCCCCACCCACCGTCAAGTGTCAGCAGCTCACCGTGTCGGGAAAATACCTGACCGTGCTGAAAGGTAGGGGGCGCCACTGAGGCACTGAACCGAGTCTCTGTGTGTGTGTGTGAGGGAGGGAGTCTGTCTCTGTCTGTCTGTGTGTGTGTGTGTGTGAGCGAGTGAGTCTGTGTGAGTGTCTGTCTGTATGTGTGTGTGTGAGTGAGTCTGTGTGAGTGTCTGTCTGTCGGTCTGTGAGTGGGACGCTGTGTGAGTGTCTGTCTGTCTGTCTGTATGTGTGTGACTCTCTGTCTGTCTGTCTGTCTCTGTCTGTATCTGTTTGTGGCATTCAGTCTGTCTCTCTCCTCTCTCCTGCAGTTTTAAACACCTCCTCTCAGGAAGAGATCTCTATCCGGGACGTTCGGATTTTGCCAAATTTCAACGCGTCCTACCTTCCCATGATGCCGGACGGGTCGGTGCTGCTCGTCGACAATGTGTGGTGAGAGCGGCCGTCAGGGAGATGCAGCTTCTGTAGAACAACCACGCACACACACACCCACGCACACACACAACCACACACACACACACACACACACACAACCACACACACACAACCACACACGCACACACAACCACACACAACCACACACACCCATGCACACACACAACCACACACACACAACCACACACACCCACACAACCACACACACACACACACACACCCACGCACACACACACACCCACGCACACACACACAACCACGCACACACACAACCACGCACACAACCACACACACACAACCACACACACACACACACAACCACACACACACACACCCACACAACCACACCCACACCCACACAACCACACACATATACACACATGCATATATATATATATAATAGTGAATCAGGACTTCAACACCTGACACAAAACAAACACAACATTAATGACCTACAATGCGTAGTTTCAGAAGAAATACAATTTGATAAAAATATAGAAGCATAAAGGACCCTATAGATGGATGGATAATTAGACTCAATACCAGGATACCTGAAGGGTTAAACAGCGAGGAATAGCAGATCCTCACGTCACATCACAAACACATTAACAGATTTCAATAGAGATGAGGGAGTGTGCTTACCGTGGCATCAAAAGCCTATATATAGCCTTGAACTAAAGTCTGCTTCCTGTTTGCAGCCACCAGTCGGGAGACGTCGCCATGGCGTCCTTCTACAGGATTGACAGCGTCTCCAGTCGCCTTCCCAGCATGCTCAGCGCCCTGGAGGAGCACAACTTCCTGTTTCAGCTGCAGGTCAACGAGAGGCCGCAGGAAGACGCCAAAGAGGTGAACCGCTGATCCGATTGAACTGGAACCTGCATAAGCGGGAAACAAGCCAGCAGTAACACTGTCTCCCCTCCTCCTCTCCCCCTCTCCCCTCCTCTCAGGGGCTGGAGGTCCCCCTGGTTGCTGTGATCCAGTGGTCGACCCCCAAGCTGCCCTTCACAAGCTGCATCTACACACATTACAGGTAGGGGGCGTTGTGTCGTTTTTATTATGGGAAGCTTTTATAATATTAGGTAAAAAAGGTTTTATTTTTTCTTCCAATGTTTGGTTGCCTGGTATTTGTATCTCTCTCCCTCTCCTCTCTCCCTGGCTCCCTGTGTGATTCTAGTCTCAGTGACGTTGCCCCCTCTCCTCTCTCCCTGTGTGATTCTAGTCTCAGTCAGTGACGTTGACCCCTCTCCTCTCTCCCTGTGTGATTCTAGTCTCAGTCAGTGACGTTGACCCCTCTCCTCTCTCCCTGTGTGATTCTAGTCTCAGTGACGCTGCCCCCTCTTCTCTCTCCCTGTGTGATTCTAGTCTCAGTGACGTTGCCCCCTCTCCTCTCTCCCTGTGTGATTCTAGTCTCAGTGACGTTGCCCCCTCTCCTCTCTCCCTGTGTGATTCTAGTCTCAGTCAGTGACGTTGCCCCCTCTCCTCTCTCCCTGTGTGATTCTAGTCTCAGTGACGTTGCCCCCTCTCCTCTCTCCCTGTGTGATTCTAGTCTCAGTCAGTGACGTTGCCCCCTCTCCTCTCTCCCTGTGTGATTCTAGTCTCAGTGACGTTGCCCCCTCTCCTCTCTCCCTGTGTGATTCTAGTCTCAGTGACGTTGCCCCCTCTCCTCTCTCCCTGTGTGATTCTAGTCTCAGTCAGTGACGTTGACCCCTCTCCTCTCTCCCTGTGTGATTCTAGTCTCAGTGACGTTGCCCCCTCTCCTCTCTCCCTGTGTGATTCTAGTCTCAGTCAGTGACGTTGACCCCTCTCCTCTCTCCCTGTGTGATTCTAGTCTCAGTCAGTGACGTTGCCCCCTCTCCTCTCTCCCTGTGTGATTTTAGTCTCAGTGACGTTGACCCCTCTCCTCTCTCCCAGGCTGCCCAGTATCGGGGTGTCCCGGCCCCGCTTCGTGATGATGGCGTCCTGCGAGTCTCCCGTGTCGGTTAGGCAGCGCTTCCTGGTCCGATACACTCTGCTCAACAACCTGCAGGACTTTCTGGCAGTGAGGCTGGTGTGGACCCCCGAGAGCACCATCGCGGGTGAGAGGGGGAGGAGAGAGAGCCATGGGGGGGGTGAGAGGGGGGGGGTGAGAGAGAGAGCCATGGGGGAGGTGAGAGAAGGGGGGGGGAGGAGAGAGCCATGGGGGGGGTGAGAGGGTCTGTGTGGAACGTCGTCAGACAGAGGAAGATAACTTTGACAGACTTGCGAGACGCTCTGTACACCAGTGAGTGCTGCAGGAACTGATGATTCGCTGATTCTCCCCCCCGCCCCCCCAGGGAAGCTCCTGTCCCGGGAGGACTCCGCCCCCTCGGAGGCGGGGCTCAGCGCTGTGGTCTGCCACACCCCCCTCAGCAGCCTGGGGTCCTGCCGCAAGGGGAGCAGCCTCGCCTTCAGCGTGAGCTTCCAGATACTGAGAGCCGGGCTCTACGAGGTACAGGGGGGGGGGGGGGCTGGGGGTGTGTGTCCCTTTTTAAAAGATAAAATTCAAACTACCTGACAAGGTGAGACTGAATGAGCCTGTCTCCTCCCCTCCCCCCCCAGCTCAGTCAGCACATGAAGCTGAAGCTGCAGTTCACGGCCTCTGTGTCTAACCCTCCCCCCGAGGCGCGGCCCCTGTCCCGGAGGAGCAGCCCGGGCAGCCCTGCGGTGCGGGACCTGCTGGAGAGACGGGAGGCGAGCCTGGGCCGGTCACAGTCCTTCAGCCACCAGCAGCCCTCGCGCTCCCACCTCACCAGGTACCAGCCTGCTCTACACACTGCTGCTCTACACACACTGCTGTACTGTGCACACACTGCTCTACACACTGCTGTACTGTGCACACACTGCTCCACACACTGCTGCTCTACACACACTGCTCCACACACTGCTGCTCTACACACTGCTGTACTGTGCACACACTGCTCCACACACTGCTGTACTGTGCACACACTGCTCTACACACTGCTGTACTGTGCACACACTGTTCTACACACTGCTGTACTGTGCACACACTGCTCCACACACTGCTGTACTGTGCACACACTGCTCCACACACTGCTGTACTGTGCACACACTGCTCTACACACTGCTGTACTGTGCACACACTGCTCCACACACTGCTGTACTGTGCACACACTGCTCTACACACTGCTGTACTGTGCACACACTGTTCTACACACTGCTGTACTACACAGACACTGCTATACACACTGCTGCACTACACACACACTGTTCTACACACTGCTATACACACACTGCTCTACACACTGCTGCACTACACACACACTGCTATACACACTCTGCTCTACACACACTCTGCTCTACACACTGCTGCACTGCTGGTATTCCTGGCCGTCTCTGAGGGATGTATTTGTTCCCCCACACCCAGGACCGGCAGCGTGATGGAGCGCAGAGCCATCACCCCCCCAGTCTCCTCTCCCATTGGCCGGCCGCTGTACCACCCCCAGGAGAAAGCCGTGCTGTCATTGGACAAGATCGCCAAACGCGAGTGCAAGGTGCTGGTGGTGGAGCCTGTCAAGTGACAACACCTCCTCCCCAGCACAGACCTGTCAAGTGACAACACCTCCTCCCCAGCGCAGACCTGTCAAGAGACAACATCTCCTCCCCAGCGCAGACCTGTCAAGAGACAACACCTCCTCCCCAGCGCAGACCTGTCAAGTGACAATACCTCCTCCCCAGCGCAGACCTGTCAAGAGACAACACCTCCTCCCCAGCGCAGACCTGTCAAGAGACAACACCTCCTCCCCAGCGCAGACCTGTCAAGTGACAATACCTCCTCCCCAGCACAGACCTGTCAAGTGACAATACCTCCTCCCCAGCACAGACCTGTCAAGAGACAACACCTCCTCCCCAGCGCAGACCTGTCAAGTGACAACACCTCCTCCCCAGCGCAGACCTGTCAAGAGACAACACCTCCTCCCCAGCGCAGACCTGTCAAGTGACAACACCTCCTCCCCAGCGCAGACCTGTCAAGTGACAACACCTCCTCCCCAGCGCAGACCTGTCAAGTGACAACACCTCCTCCCCAGCGCAGACCTGTCAAGTGACAACACCTCCTCCCCAGCGCAGACCTGTCAAGAGACAACACCTCCTCCCCAGCGCAGACCTGTCAAGAGACAACACCTCCTCCCCAGCGCAGACCTGTCAAGTATTGTTGTGAGGGAGGGATGATGAACTGGATAACATAGCATGACATCGCATCGCATAAACAACTTTCAACTGCTTTCCTGGAAACAAGCGGTGACTCAAAACTGGCTTCCCCTTTAAGAGTCTTGTATGAAATGCAGCTACAGTTCTTTTCACATCCCCTTTAAAACTCATTTTTAAAAGTCTTAAAAGGGATTATTTTTTTCCCCCACACAAAAAAAGAAAAAACCCAACAGGGGGTCCGAATTACTTGAATTGATCTTCTAACATTAATAGAGATTGTGAGGGAGAGAGAGACTGTGTATAGAGATTGTGAGGGAGAGAGAGACTGTGTATAGAGATTGTGAGGGAGAGAGAGACTGTGCATAGAGATTGTGAGGGAGAGAGAGACTGTGTATAGAGATTGTATGAAGCGCTGCTGAGGGAGGGAGAGACTGTGTATAGAGATTGTGAGGGAGAGAGAGACTGTGTATAGAGATTGTATGAAGCGCTGCTGAGGGAGGGAGAGACTGTGTATAGAGATTGTGAGGGAGAGAGACACTGTGTATAGAGATTGTATGAAGCGCTGCTGAGGGAGGGAGAGACTGTGTATAGAGATTGTGAGGGAGAGAGAGACTGTGTATAGAGATTGTATGAAGCGCTGCTGAGGGAGGGAGAGACTGTGTATAGAGATTGTGAGGGAGAGAGAGACTGTGTATAGAGATTGTATGAAGCGCTGCTGAGGGAGGGACTGTGTATAGAGATTGTGAGGGAGAGAGAGACTGTGTATAGAGATTGTATGAAGCGCTGCTGAGGGAGATACTGTATAGAGATTGTATGAAGCGCTGCTGAGGGACAGACTGTGTTGTGGGTTGCGTGGAAGGAGTCTGTGTATAGGGTGGGGGTGCAGCAGGGTGTACCCCCTTTAGTCACAACGAGAAGCTACTGCTGAAGAGGCACAGAGGGCTTCTTTCAATGTTTAGGGAGTTTGTTTTAACTGTCTAACACTGGAAATGTGTTTTATGTACTGTATAAGAAAATGCCACTGATGGTCTCGCAGGATGGGTTCCAGTAGAGATTGCATGTTGCCAAACCCAGTCCAGCATGGGACAGGCTGGTACTGGGAACACTGGGAGAGTGGCTGAACAGGCATCAGAGACAGTGCTCTATTCTAGTCCCTTTGTATTCTGTCCTTTCTGCCTCGTTGTGGTCTCGTCTCTATGGCAGGACGCTGTGGCCGCGCTGTCCCTCGTCTCTATGGCAGGACGCTGTGGCCGCACTGTCCCGGCACGGCGTCTTCGTTTCCGTGTTGTTGTTTAGGTTCGAGACTGGCCGTGTTTCACATGGATATTTTTTTCATGTTATGCGCTCCTGTGGGTTTTTCCTGCGGTGACGGCTGCTTTCTGCACTGTGTTGTGTTGTTGCCCCAGCCAGCCAGATCACACGAACACAGGGAGACCGTCTTACTGTTTTTAAAATGCGTGCCGTTGTGTTTTTAACAATCATCGTCTGTGTCTCAAGCACTTTATTTAAATTCTAATTTATTTAAAAACAAAATGTTTTTAGAGCTGTTTTATTGTGTTTAAAATGCTGTTGCTGTTTTTTTTAATCTTGTTGTATGTTTTGTTTGTTTGTTGTTAAAGACACTGGAAATATTTCTCAAGGAGATCTCCTGTCTGTGCTTGTTTAACCAGTGCTGACTGGTTTAATAAATCTGATTGGCTGACAGGTCCATGCCTGACCAATGACGATTCACTGTTTTTTTTAACCCAATTCTACTCCCCACACAGCTGCTGAGGAGAGCTGAAGGTCAGCGAGCGTCCTCCGATCCCCGAGCTAGCCTCCTCTGCACACCCAGCAGCTCCAGAGCGGATGTGAGCTGCCGGCCCCTGCAGGTGTCCGCTCTGAGCTCGCTGGGGCGCGGGGAGGAGGAACGGACGCTGTTGTTTTTGCCTTCCTAACCCAGCGCTCCCTGTGGAATCCACTGTGCAGACCGCGGAGGAAGACAAGACCAGACAGCTCATATTACAATTACATCTTATTATTATAGATTTATTGTATATGCAGATACTTTACAATGCTTCTGCTTAAGGGCAATTTGCAAACCCCACTAATCCCACAAAACCTCAATACGCTTAAACAGCAAGCAGGCATTTCACCCCCCCCCCCCCCCCTTTTTTTGCAATAAAGTCTCTGAAGTCACATAGCCCGCCCCTTTTAAATAAACAACCCAATCAGGGAGGGAGTGAGTGAGCAGGCGTAGCCCTAGGCTGTGATTGGCTGTCGTCGTCGTCGTCTCCTAGGCGATGACCGGGTCGCGCTGGTTGTTGTGACGCTTCACCACAAACACTTTCTGCCCGGATACAGTCACCATGTAGGCGTGATCCTCGAACACCACTAGAGGGGGTCAGAGAGACGGTGTATATTTTACACACACGTGACACAGGAGACCCTTGTGCTCTGAAATGATAGAGTAACAGCTTGTGCTTGTTTATCCCTCAGGACAGGCTCTCTGTACCTGACAGGCGTTTGAAGGGTGGCTCGGTCCCGTCGTGCAGTCTGAACCGGCAGGCTGTCTGCACCATCTGCATGATGAGCCCCGCAGCCTGCTCGTCGTTCTCCAGCTCCCCTGCGGACTGGAGCGCACAGGGTTAATGAGAGAGAATCACTGACCGCTCCCCTGCGGACTGGAGCGCACAGGGTTAATGAGAGAGAATCACTGACCGCTCCCCTGCGGACTGGAGCGCACAGGGTTAATCACAGAGAGAATCACTAACTGCTCCCCTGCGGACTGGAGCGCACAGGGTTAATCAGAGAGAATCACTGACCGCTCCCCTGCGGACTGGAGCGCACAGGGTTAATCAGAGAGAATCACTGACCGCTCCCCTGTGGACTGGAGCGCACAGGGTTAATCAGAGAGAGAGAGAATCACTGACCACTCCCCTGCGGACTGGAGCGCACAGGGTTAATAAGAGATTAACACTGACCGCTCCCCTGCATACTGGAGCACACAGGGTTAATGAGAGAGAATCACTGACCGCTCCCCTGCGGACTGGAGCGCACAGGGTTAATGAGAGAGAATCACTGACCGCTCCCCTGCGGACTGGAGCGCACAGGGTTAATCAGAGAGAGAATCACTGACCGCTCCCCTGTGGACTGGAGCGCACAGGGTTAATCAGAGAGAGAGAGAATCACTGACCACTCCCCTGCGGACTGGAGCGCACAGGGTTAATAAGAGAGAAACACTGACCGCTCCCCTGCATACTGGAGCACACAGGGTTAATGAGAGAGAATCACTGACCGCTCCCCTGCGGACTGGAGCGCACAGGGTTAATGAGAGAGAATCACTGACCGCTCCCCTGCGGACTGGAGCACACAGGGTTAATCAGAGAGAGAGAATCACTGACCGCTCCCCTGTGGACTGGAGCGCACAGGGTTAATGAGAGAGAATCACTGACCGCTCCCCTGCGGACTGGAGCGCACAGGGTTAATGAGAGAGAATCACTGACCGCTCCCCTGTGGACTGGAGCGCACAGGGTTAATGAGAGAGAGAATCACTGACCACTCCCCTGCGGACTGGAGCGCACAGGGTTAATGAGAGAGAATCACTGACCGCTCCCCTGCGGACTGGAGCGCACAGGGTTAATCAGAGAGAGAGAGAGAGAGAGAGAGAGAGAGAGAGAATCACTGACCGCTCCCCTGTGGACTGGAGCACACAGGGTTAATCAGAGAGAGAGAGAGAGAGAGAGAGAGAATCACTGACCGCTCCCCTGCATACTGGAGCGCACAGGGTTAATCAATCACACACACAGAGAATATCTGACCACACCAACTGTGACCCTGAGCGAGTCACTGAACCTCCTTGTGCTCCGTCCTTCGGATGAGACGTCAAACAAACAAGCTCCTATTGGAAGTGACTCTGCAGCAGCAGCAGCAGCAGTTGATGATGCAGAGTTCACCCCCCTAGTCTGGAAGTCGCTTTGGATAGAAGCGTCTGCTAAATGACTCATTCTTATTAGTACTACATTGTATGCAGCAATACTAAAACAAGCTTCCTAAAATGCAAAAGGATTTCTAGAGAGGTGTTTGCCATGTGCGTGCTCTGCGAGTTGTCAGCGCCACGCTGTGTGTAACACTTACCGCCAGCACCCCGTCCTCGCTGATCACCAGGTAGCCGAGCTGATCAGGGATCCTCTCCAGACCCTGCGTGAGAGCGGACGCCTGGAACACAGCGGAGAGAGACAGAGATCGACACGTTACCCAGACATACAGAGAGAGAGAGAGAGAGAGATCGACACATTACCCAGACAGACAGAGAGAGAGAGAGAGAGAGATCGACACATTACCCAGACAGACAGAGAGAGAGAGAGGGAGAGAGCGAGATCAATACATTATCCAGACAGACAGACAGAGAGAGATCGACACATTACCCAGACAGACAGACAGAGACTGCACACTCACAAGCAGAGAGAGAAGCGAGCAGCACGTTAGAGAGAGACTGCACAGAACCAACACATTCAGACCTGCTCGCAACCGTGACACAGAGCAGAGGAATAAAATAACACCCGCGTTACACAGAGCCAGCAAACCTGCAACACAGCAGATACAACAGCTGCGACTCACTGAACCGCAGACAGGATTACTCGCTGCAGCCCGGGACCAGCAAGCACGCTGCGCTACACAGACTGAGAGACGCAAACTGAACACACAGAAAAAACCAACTGCCTCACTCCACAGGGAGCACACGCACCGCACAGCAGAGAAACTGAACGACACGTTCAACAAACAGACAGCAATCTCGCTGCAAGACAGCCACCACGACCCCCCCGCTTTCAAACCGGCCCGAACTCCCGTTCGAGTCTCAGTGTCCAGTCGAGTCTGTTTCACGTAAGATCACAAAACACGATCGTGTTCAGTCGCTACAATTTAACGATGAAGGGAAATGTCTCAAAACCTTGGTCTGAAAAGGCAACGCCGGTTATTTCATTATCAGATTACTGCAACACCATATAACGAGCTAGCATGCAATAAACCCCTTACTGGTGCCGCGTTCACAATGAAACGAAATGCAACCCTTTCAATTCCTCACCATGTTAGTTAATTGTTTGGAAAAATAAATTACAGCTTCTGGGACTTTTCACTGCGGTGCAATTGTCATGTGATCTTCCTAGTCACCTGACAAGCGGCCCGTGCTGCTCGCCGTCAATTGGTTCAATAGATGCCCGCCCCAGCTTAGACTCAAGACTGGTTGGTTAGATTTACTGTCAATCAAAGTTTGGTGTTACACCGTTGTTAGTCCGGGTTACTGATTCAGGTAAATACACGCGGGGTTCCTAGCTGTAAAATTCAAATCATTTCTTATTAACTCCCGTTTGTAAAACGTAATAATCGTTAAAGGCGAATGCTTTCCGTTACATATTATACGCAGTGGTGGAATGACCTTCCTACAGATGTCAGGACTGCCCAGTCCCTGACCACATTCCGGCGCCTCCTTAAGACTCACCTCTTCAAACAGCACCTGTAGAACTCCTCTGTTTGTATCCTGGGACACTATCACCCTTCATTTAAATGTGCTTTACTTGCTCTTATCTGCCCCCTATTTTACTGCATTTAATCCTGTACTTCAGAATACTGTAATCTGCCAAGTTTTTAACCTGTAGTACTTTGTATTTAATCATATCCTGATGTAACTATCACTATTTAATCATATCCTGATGTAACTATCACTGACACTGTTATCTGCTGTATTATTGAATCGTATTTTGTCACACTTGTACTTGCTTGAACCAAAGTCATTGTATTTATCTTGCTCTTAATTGTATTATTACTTGTACTGTGATTCTTGAAATGTATTTGCTTACGATTGTAAGTCGCCCTGGATAAGGGTGTCTGCTAAGAAATAAATAATAATAATAATAATAAAAATAATAATAATAATAATAATAATAATAATACATGTTTCCTTTTTTTAAATAAATATTTCTTTAGTAGATTCCACTGCCCCGGTCCCACTCAAAGGAAGCCCAGTTTTCGCGCAGGCGCGGTGTCGCACAGCAAAGAACACGACCCGGCTCTCAGCTGCTGCAAAACTACACGCGATCTTAGTGCATTATTCCACGAGGGCTGCCAACTGGCCCTATAATTCCGGGACACTAAGACGGGTCAGGTTTTTTTTTTTTTTAACGCCTCTAAACCACACATGAATCGATTTTAAATCGACATGTAAAACGAATGTGAATCGCGATCCTCACAGGAAGTCACTCCCGCCCTCAGACACAGGTGTGCGCTTTTAGTAACTCGTTAGCAAAACAATTCAATTCCTTTAGCGACAGTTCACGTAATTCACACGCACGTTACACACATCGTCTTGAAGTGTCCCGGAACGATGGGGCCAGCTGGCAACCCCACTTCCACGCATTATATTCAATAGAGCTACACAGTAGCGATGTCCTTTGTATAAATCAAAAAGAAAGTTAGAAAGACCAAGAGAGATAGAGTAATGAAAATTTCTATGGGGGCTAAAACCAATTCCAAAATGTTTTTCCAACATTATAACAGCAAGAGAACATTCAAAGAGGAGGTTAAATGTCTAAGAGACACAAATGGCAAAATCATAGACTAAGAAAAAAAATAGCAAATATATTAAATTATTACTTTTCACAGGTTTTTACAAAGGAGGACACGGACAGCATGCCCCACATGTCGACCTGTTCCTATCCAATTTTTTTAAATAACTTTAGCATAACAGAGGCAGAAGTGTTAAAGGGACTAGGAGCTCTTAAAATAAACAAATCCCCCGGGCCGGATGAGATCCTCCCAATAGTACTCAAAGAAATGAAAGAAGTTATTTACAAACCGCTAACCAAGATCATGCAACAGTCTCTTGACACAGGGGTTGTACCGACAGACTGGAAAATTGCAAACGTAATACCGATCCACAAAAAGGGAGACAAAACCGAACCAGGTAACTACAGACCAATAAACCTGACTTCTATTATATGGAAACTTATGGAAACTATAATAAGATCTAAAATGGAAAATTACCTATATGGTAACAATATCCTGGGAGACAGTCAGCATGGTTTTAGGAAAGGGAGATCATGTCTAACTAACCTACTTGACTTTTTTGAGGATGCAACATCAACAATGGATAATTGCAAAGCATACGACATGGTTTATTTAGATTTCCAGAAAGCTTTTGACAAAGTCCCGCGTAAAAGATTAATCCTCAAACTGAACACAGTAGGGATTCAAGGAAATGCATGCACATGGATTAGGGAGTGGTTAACATGTAGAAAACAAAAAGTACTGATTAGAGGAGAAACCTCAAAATGGAGCGAGGTAACCAGTGGAGTACCACAGGGATCAGTATTAGGTCCTCTGCTATTCCTAATCGACATTAATGATTTAGATTCTAGTATAGTAAGCAAACTTGTTAAATTTGCAGACAACACAAAAATAGGAGGAGTGGCAAACACTGTTGCAGCAGAAAAGGTAGACAGCAGAATCTAGACAGCATTCAGAACTGGGCAGACACATGGCAAATGACATTTAATAGAGAAAAGTGTAGGGTACTGCACACAGGCAATAAAAATGTGCATTTTAAATATCATATGGGAGATATTGAAATTGAAGAAGGGAACTATGAAAAAGACCTAGGAGTTTATGTTGACTCAGAAATGTCTTCATCTAGACAATGTGGGGAAGCTATAAAAAGGCCAACAAGATGCTTGGATATATTGTGAAAAGTGTTGAATTTAAATCAAGGGAAGTAATGTTAAAACTTTACAATGCATTAGTAAGACCTCATCTAGAATATTGTGTTCAGTTCTGGTCACCTCGTTACAAAAAGGATATTGCTGCTCTAGAAAGAGTGCAAAGAAGAGCGACCAGAATTATCCCGGGTTTAAAAGGCATGTCGTATGCAGACAGGCTAAAAGAATTGAATCTATTCAGTCTTGAACAAAGAAGACTACGCGGCGATCTGATTCAAGCATTCAAAATCCTAAAAGGTATAGACAATGTCGACCCAGGGGACTTTTTCGACCTCAAAAAAGAAACAAGGACCAGAGGTCACAAATGGAGACTAGATAAAGGGGCAATCAGAACAGAAAATAGGAGGCACTTTTTTACACAGGGAATTGTAAGGGTCTGGAACCAACTCCCCAGTAATGTTGTTGAAGCTGACACCCTGGGATCCTTCAAGAAGCTGCTTGATGAGATTCTGGGATCAATAAGCTACTAACAACTACTACAACAGCAGTGTGGAGTAGTGGTTAGGGCTCTGGACTCTTGACCGGAGGGTCGTGGGTTCAATCCCAGGTGGGGGACACTGCTGCTGTACTCTTGAGCAAGGTACTTTACCTAGATTGCTCCAGTAAAAACCCAACTGTATAAATGGGGAATTGTATGTAAAAGATAATGTGATATCTGTATAATGTATAATGTAATATCTTGTAACAATTGTAAGTCGCCCTGGATAAGGGCGTCTGCTAAGAAACAAATAATAATAACAACCAAATGAGAAAGATGGGCTGAATGGCCTCCTCTCGTTTGTAAACTTTCTTATGTTCTTAATAATAGAGTGTAACGGGTTTGCTTCTGCAGCGGTTTCGTGTTGATCCTCAGATCAGATATTCTGCATTATGTGCTGTAGTAAACTGGCGCTCTAGTCTCAGAAATCTCAATCCACCCCTTTCTACAGTGCTGGACTTGTTATCTGTGTGTTTACAACTCTGAAAACAATCGGCAATGGTTATTGTCATCATTCTCATAGTAAAAACACCGCTATTTGTTTTGATTTCAACACTATTAAAATGCAGGGAGAGATCAGTGTGCTCCCGTTTACTTGATCCTGCAGTTTTAAAACGAAAGCCAACGTCCATAGAAACCGAAAGTGATTTTTACAGCCAGTCTCGGAAGAGCATCTTTGCAGCGCGCCTATCCTTTCGGAGACGCCATGTTTTTCGATCTGCACAATAAACTATAAACTACAGCATTAACTAAACGTGTTTAGTGTAGTCTGTTGCAAAGGTACCCCCTGTAACTCGAGCCGGTAAGCGAGTCTGTCTTTCTCAAGTTGATTTTCTGTTGATTTGTTTAAACAGATGATAGCGGTAGTCGGTACAGTGGTTTTGTTTTGCTGCGCTTCCTGTATTGGTGTCTGTTTTGTTACGTCTCCTGTTTCAGTTCTGCTTCTTGATGTTTTCATAGCGGAACGGTTTGCTCAACTCGCTTCTGAAACAAACGAGTTCTACAAGAAGATGACGTCGAGTGGAACCAGTAAGCAAAAACAACTTTCTATAGATTAGGATCTGATGGTGGTGGAGCGGCATACAGACAGCCTGATAAATACATATTAGGACTCCTGTGTCAGTCAGACAAGCATGCCATTAATTCATAATTACAACCATAAGTAACACGAAAAGCGTCCACTGTGTACACAGGAAAAATGTACCCTAAGGTTCTGATACTCTCAATAGCTTGTGCTAAACGAATATATTTGATGCATAGGGAATGTCTTCCTGGGTTTTTAATAGAATGATTAGTTCCCGGCATGGCCACTAGAGGGCAATGGAACTGCAACATAAGCAGTGTTGAGGAATGGGTCTCTCCTGGGTTCAGATACCAGGATGCGGGCTAAGCATTGTTAATCTGACCCTGCATAGATGTATTTTAGAAGTGAATACACCATGTGTAAGGTGTCTCTGTGTAAGACATGTGTCATTGTGGTGAGAGGAATGCAAAGCTGAATTGCTAACAGACACACACACACCGTGTTACAAAGGAAGCTTCTATTGTAGTCATTTATTCTCTGAAACCCGTGTGCTGTCTTTCTCAGGTGTGGATGATACAATGATGTGGATTACAGCAACGCAAGGACAGTCAGGTGAGTCAAACTGAAGACACGATTACACCAACGCAAGGACAGTCAGGTGAGTCAAACTGAAGACATGATTACACCAACGCAAGGACAGTCAGGTGAGTCATACTGAAGACATGATTACACCAACGCAAGGACAGTCAGGTGAGTCAAACTGAAGACATGATTACACCAACGCAAGGACAGTCAGGTGAGTCATACTGAAGACATGATTACACCAACGGAAGGACAGTCAGGTGAGTCATACTGAAGACATGATTACAGCAACGCAAGGACAGTCAGGTGAGTCAAACTGAAGACATGATTACACCAACGCAAGGACAGTCAGGTGAGTCATACTGAAGACATGATTACACCAACGGAAGGACAGTCAGGTGAGTCATACTGAAGACATGACTACACCAACGCAAGGACAGTCAGGTGAGTCATACTGAAGACATGATTACACCAACGCAAGGACAGTCAGGTGAGTCATACTGAAGACATGATTACACCAACGGAAGGACAGTCAGGTGAGTCATACTGAAGACATGATTACACCAACGGAAGGACAGTCAGGTGAGTTGGAAATGATGCTCTGTGAATAGTTACATACCAAACTAAATGACTCAATCTTAAATGAATACAGAAATAAAGCAAATTATTTATCATTGTGGCATCCTCTAGATGTGAACTACAATATGTGAACTACAAGAATTGAGCGATGGAGTACGCCAGAGAGAAAACCCCCCTCACTCATCCCAGTCATTCTTTTCTTTTACTTTTCTTTCTTTGATTTCCTCGTTCTGTGTCAGTCCAAACACACACAGTTGTTACTTCAGACTACTTTGCTTTTTATAGTGTGTTCAGTTGTTAAAGTTCCTGATTGCACCACTAAATAAACCTGGTTTCAGCGGGTCTAACACAGAGCTCAGTTGTCTATTTGGGACCCCATTGCACTGTCATCAGAATCGCTTCGGTGAATATGTTAATGATGGGTCAGGCGCTCTATAACGGGGCAAGACATGTCTTCAGAATATTATGTCAGTGCAGTGCAGAATCGGGGTCGTTCGCACTTGCACTCGCATTTGCGCTGTGATCAGAATACGGCCCTAAGGGGGCTCCCGAGTGGCGCATCCGGTAAAGGCGCTCCGAGTGGAGTGCAGGATGCGGTCCCTATAGTCTGGACGTCGCGAGTTCAAGTCCAGACTGTTCCTTTGCCGACCGAGGACGGGAGCTTCCAGGGGGCGGCACTCAATTGGCCGAGCGCCGCCCGAAGGGAGGGAGGTTTAAGTCAGCCAGGGTGTCCTCGGCTCACCGTGCACCAGCGACCCCTGTAGTCTGGCCGGGCGCCTGCGGGCTTGCCTGTAAGCTGCCCGAGAGCTGCGTTGTCCTCCGACGCTGTAGCTCTTGGGTGGCTGCACGGTGAGTCCGCAGTGTGAAGAAGCGGTCGGCTGACGGCACACGCTTCGGAGGACAGCGTGTGTTCGTCTTCACCCTCCCGAGTCAGCGCAGGGGTGGTAGCGGTGAGCTGAGCTTCAAATAATAATTGGCTATTTCAAATTGGGGAGAAAATAATAAAAAATAATTGGCAATGACTAAATTATTTAAAAAAAAAAAAGAATACAGCCCTAGTTTAAGATGTTTGTGTTAATAAAAGGTTTTTAAAACATGTATTTTCCTTGAGAAACTATATAAAATAGGAAATGAAAACAATATTTAAATCAATGATTTTTTTTAAATCAAGTGATTTCAATCATGATTTAAAAGTCAGTGATTTAAATCACTTCATTTAAATCAGCGAACCCTGGTCATATTGACATTTTGTATTAAAAGTAAATGTACAATTTCAACAAGAATAAAAAAAAAGTATGGAATGTTTTTTTAAACAAACGATTAATATTTAACTGATTTGTCATGTTTCAGGTGTCAGTACAACAGAGGAGAGAGATGTCAGAACGCAGAGGAAGGCCCGCTGTCTGATCAGCTTGCTGGTGGAAAAGGGGTGTGCTGCTTGTGGGAAATTCATCTCCAAACTCGCAGACAGGGACCACAATCTCTACAGGACTCTTGGGCTTCATCTTACAAGTGAGTACCTCACTTATTTTCCCCACTGCACTGTGTATGCTGATCCCCAGCAGGATATAGTGGAAGTGCCTGGACATACATCACAGTCTGTCACACCTCAGAGTTTTACAGAAGCGCTTGTCACAAGTTATCAGAATGGGTGGATATAAGGAAATGCCATCCATACGTACTATACATGTCAAACTTCCATTTTCATATACAGCATGTTTGAAGAACAGCTTTTCTAATTGTGATGATACTTTATTGTGACAGGGTAGCCTCCCAGCCCAGATGGTAATGCAGGGACAGAAACTCAGACACAGAAAGCTGCACGGTTAAATTGCGCTAATGCAATTTTTAATAAACAAATAAAACACAGAAACAAACACTAACAAAACACTGGAACAAAACACATGAACAAAAACAGCACAAGGGCCAAAACAAAAGGTCTACAAAAACACTCCGATAGGTAAACAAACAAACGAGACGGGACAGCACAGCACACCAAACACATACCTTCACCAACATTAACTCCAACACTAACCAATCTAACACCTGTGATCACCCTATTTATACACCTGTGGCAGGAGCCTTAATTCATTATTTAATCATTTATTCAAGATTTTTGTGTGATTTTGCAGGGAGGATATTAACTGCCTCCCTGCCACCCAGACTTCCACACACACACACACACCTGTGCCTCAGCACACTTGATTAGGACATTCTTTAGGGAATGTCATCACTGGTTACACAAGTGACCCCCCAAAACCCCTCATTTCTGACAAATCCCTCAGCAAATATTAAACTCTGAGGGTATATAGAGGCATCTGTGCGCCTGTATCTACTTTCTCATGATAGCTCTAATCTTGTATTTGTAACTGTGGCGGTGGATGCATGTCACTGACATGATTGTTCTGATTTGTAATGTTTTAGGTTGGAATCTGTACCATATTATTCCGGAGTTCATTAAGAGTGATGCGGCGCTCGAGGGACTGCTGAAGGACATGCAGGAGATGAAGCTGCTAAGAGATGGACAGGTGGAGGAAGTGAAGAAACAGGCCAGCACACGGGACATGACCTCCGAGCTGAGAAGCATGGTGATGAGGAAGGGGCTTGCCTTCAGAGAGAACTTCCTCTCCAAACTCGCAGAGAGGGACCCCGAATTCTACAATACATATGGGCCTGGTTTGGACCCAGGTGAGACCCTCACTCATTATACACTGCAAATCATGTCCTTGTTCTCAAAGATTTATTTCAGGACTGTTTTAGCTGTAATAAGAAAAGGTGTAGATGTGTTAATGTGGTTTGATGCTGTTTCAGTTGACAGGCTAATGCGGATGCAATCCCAGTTTGTCAAGAGAGTGAGTGATGCCGTGATCGAGAGGCTGCTGAAGGACATGCTGGAGATGAAGGTGCTGAGTGATGAGGATGTGGAGGAAGTGAGGTAGGCTCAGCTTCCTATTCCATTGTAATGTCTGGATCCCAGTATCTGTCCAGCTGTAAGTAGAATAAGCATTGCTTAGGGATGCAGCAGCTCAAAAGGGAGCAGGGTTCAGAAAAAAAATCATCTTCCGGGCTGTTCTGTATTAATGTAGTCTTATTGTATAACTTGTATTGTAACACTTGAATGTATTTGTATTTGCTTGCGATTGTAAGTCGCCCTGGATAAGGGCGTCTGCTAAGAAATAAATAATAATAATAATAATAATAATACAGGACAGCGGCATGCATATAAGCAAGGCTATTAGACACAAGCATGTTACTAAGGAGAGGTTGAAAATGTCTTTGATTTCAGTGTTTGCCTATTTCTGTTTTCCACATCACACAAATACTGTTTATATTGCAGGGTTTATATGTCAGTGCAGTATTTTTTTTTTTTTTATGTCTTCGCTCTATTTATGCATCACAGACTCGGGGGCAAGCGCCATTTGCACTTGCACTCGCATTTGCGCTGTCATCAGAATACAGCCCTAAGAGTTTTAGTTTATAGACAGTAAGAGTTTAAGATGTTTCTGTTAATCAGAGGTTTTTAAAACATACTCTTCATGTCTTTTCCTTGAGAAACTATATGAAATAGGTAGGAAATTAAAACAATATTGAAATCGACTTGATTTAAATCAGCCAACCCTGTTATATTGTTTTATGCACTTTTTAGAAGTGTATTTTAATGTGTTGCAGGGTATACACACAGTTCATATTGTTTTCAATGGGATTCAGTGTTTTTTCCTATTGGAAGAATAACAGTTGAAAGTCAGGACTGGAATACACTGTAGTTACTCTGAACATATGCATTACACATTGATTTCTGTATATATGAACGCAGCTTGATAGATAGTAGATAGATTCTTATCCTTTATTATTCTGTTTTAGGGATGCTCCCCAGAATACCGGGCTCGGGTCCTGGTTGCTCGAGCAGATCAACAGTGGGCGGTACCCTGGTCTGAGCTGGACCAATGAGGCACTAAAACAGTTTCGACTCCCATGGAAACATGACGACCGGAAGGACTTGACACCCGAGGACACAATTATATTCAAGGTGGGTTTACACTCATTTAAAACATCTGTGATAGTTTGAACCTTCCTCCAGAGGACAGCAATTGATATTTTCATTTTCCCAAGCAGGGATATAGTTAATACAGCAGGATCAGTTTTGCAGTTTTCAATCTCTTAAGTTATCCCAGGACTGAGGTGTGCTTGCTTGCTTTGTACTAAACTATTGAGGTCTTTCCTCTCTCAGACTCAACAAACTAACTCTTAATATCCCCTTATCCAAAGTACAATGTGACACCTGGTCTTTACAATCTAACTGGTAATAAACTGCCCAACCTCATATTCACTGGAATAGGGGCGTTGGACAATCCCTAACCCTTTGAGACCAGGCCCATTCTAAATCGAGCAGCCCTGCACAGTATTAGCTCTATTAAAAAGCATTGCACTCCACTGAATCAAGAGGTCTTGTTATCAGAGACAGTGCTTGTAGCTGATGTTTCTGGTGATCCGTAGGCTGCAGGACTTCCACATAAGGAAGCGCAGTCTGAGACACCAGAATGAAATACTGGGACCTGCTTCGAAGCCACAAGAAAAAAGAAAACACACCAAAAACAAGTTTATATTAGAAACCAAAAAATAAATAAAAAACACACCAAGAATCAATAGTCACAGTACCAACTACCAAAGAAAGTGTGGACATAAACTTGTGAACTGTGATTATTAACAGGACCAAACCATAGCCTAATCTAGGGTATTGCCACAGGCAGCTATTCCAAATGCTGGACTGCCATTGTCCTTGTGTTGCTGAACACAGCTAGACACTCACACAAGGAATCAGCGCTGTTAGACCTGTTATAGAGAAATACAGTCACATTGTATTGTGTAACATTGACGTGGTTGTAAATTGAGTTCTTTCAATTCTTAATATAATTCAATGTGAAACTGAACATGAACATTGCTGTGGAGGACTGCATCCTCAAACCAGACGCTGGTCAATTCAGCCCCAAGACACCGTGAGCCATTAAATCCTTTGTTGGATGTTTTTCTCAGTCTGTTCACTTTATATCTAGGACTGGGCAGTGGTGACAGGTCGTTACAGGGAGGGTATTGACCAGCCCGACCCTGCTGACTGGAGGAGGCATTTCCAGCGCACTCTGGATAAAGACGAGTGCCTGGTGTTGCGTGCTGATCACAGTCGAGATCCAGTCGACCCACACAAGAGATACTGGAGTGAGGACATGTTAGCAGGTAGACCATCGAGTTTGGGTGTCCTGTCTTTATTTAAAATCATGTTCTGCTTCGTGTGTAACATGAAATAAGGTGAGCAAAGACATTATGCCAGCTATAAACTTGGTCCCTAAGTAATGTCCTCATGTGACCATTCCTCAGTTCCTCAAAAGAAGGGAAAGGGGTTAGATTTAGCTTGGAAATAATAAGCAGTGCAATCAATCATTAGATTTGGCACCAGATCAATAAGCAGACTATCAAACCCCCTTTTCGTTTTAGATGGAATTTGATCATATGTTTTCAAAAGGGTGGATAAAGGAGAGCTGCAGCTTGGCACTGAACCTGCTGTATATTGAAAGATCCAGGATGAAGTCATTCTAGAATTCATCTTCCAGAAAAATGAAGTTTAATAAACTGAAGTTCGGGAGGAGGGACGGCCCGTACCCATTACGTCATCTAATTGTAACCTATCAAAACCTACAAATACCCATGTAACTGACCCTCTCTCATGTCTGACTCATTCACATCCCTCCACCTCCCCATCTACGCCAGGAACTTACCCTAATTACAATCACTATGGGGGGTCTCCTGCCTCGTCCAAACAGCCAGGTAGTGGTCTCTCAAACCAAGCAGGTTTGATGCCAAATTGTTTTCCAGTCAACATTCACATACCTCGCATTCTTTGCACTTGCATAATCATAAATCAAATCTTTAAACTCATAATCTGTGTTGGGGGGGGTGGGGGTTGTCCTGAAACTACTGAATTAGTTATTGGGGCAGGGGCTCTTACATACATTTTATGGGTGCATTTTTATAAAATAAAAAAGCAATTTCAAATTTCAACTGGAATTAAAATACCTTTTTAATTAATTCATTTATTTTTAAATCTTCTTTAACTATTGCTTGTAATGTTTCAGATAAGAGAATGAAAGTAAAACTGGAAAAAGCCTGCTGTCTGATCAGCTTGCTGGTGGAAAAGGGGCGTGCTGCTTGTGGGAAATTCATCTCCAAACTCGCAGAGAGGGACCCCAAATTCGACAGTACACATGAGCCTGGTATGGACCCAGGTGAGACCCTCACTCATTATACACTGCAAATCATGTCCTTGTTCTCAAAGATTTATTTCAGGACTGTTTTAGCTGTAATAAGAAAATGTGTAGATGTGTTCATGTGGTTTGATGCTGTTTCAGTTGACAGGCTAAGGCGGGTGCAATCCCAGTTTGTCAAGAGAGTGAGTGATGCTGTGATGGAGGGGCTGCTGAAGGACATGCTGGAGATGAAGGTGCTGAGTGATGAGGATATGGAGGAAGTGAGGTAGGCTCAGCTTCCTATTCCATTGTAATGTCTGGATCCCAGTATCTGTGCTGGCTGTAAGTAGAATAAGCATTGCTTAGGGATGCAGCAGCTCAAAAGGGAGCAGGGTTCAGGAAAAAATCATCTTCCGGGCTGTTCTGTATTAATTTTAACATGTAGTCAATTACAGGACAGCGGCATGCATATAAGAGGCTATTAGACACAAGCATGTTACTAAGGAGAGGTTGAAAATGTCTTTGATTTCGGTGTTTTTAAGAAGTGTATTTTAATGCGAATGCAGGGTATACACACTTTGTATTGTTTTCACTGGGATTCAATCAGTGTGTTTTCCTATTGGATGAATAATAGTTGAAAGTCAAGACTGGAATACACTGTAGTTACTCTGAACATATGCATCACTGATTGATTTCTCTATAGATGAAGGCAGCTGGATCGACAGATAGATTCTTATCCTTAGCTCTTCCACATTTCTTTATTATTCTGTTTTAGGGATGCTCCCCAGAATACCGGGCTCGGGTCCTGGTTGCTCGAGCAGATCAACATTGGGCGGTACCCTGGTCTGAGCTGGACCAATGAGGCACTAAAACAGTTTCGAATCCCATGGAAACATGACGACCGGAAGGACTTGACACCCGAGGACACAATGATATTCAAGGTGGGTTTACACTCATTTAAAAGATCTGTGATAGTTTGAACCTTCCTCCAGAGGACAGCGATTTGATATTTTCATTTTCCCAAGCAGGGATATAGTTAATACAGCAGGATCAGTTTTGCAGTTTTCAATCTCTTAAGTTATCCCAGGACTGAGGTGTGCTTGCTTGCTTTGTACTAAACTATTGAGGTCTTTCCTCTCTCAGACTCAACAAACTAACTCTTAATATCCCCTTATCCAAAGTACAATGCGACACCTGGTCTTTACAATCTAACTGGCAATAAACTGCCCAACCTCATATTCACTGGAATAGGGGCGTTGGACAATCCCTAACCCTTTGAGACCGGGCCCATTCTAAATCGAGCAGCCCTGCACAGTATTAGCCCTATTAAAAAGCATTGCACTCCTCTGAATCAAGAGGTCTTGTTATCATAGACAGTGCTTGTAGCTGATGTTTCTGGTGATCCATAGGCTGCAGGACTTCCACATAAGGAAGCGCAGTCTGAGACACCAGAATGAAATACTGGGACCTGCTTCGAAGCCACAAGAAAAAAGAAAACACACTGAAAACAAGTTTATATTAGAAACCAAAAAATAAATAAAAAACACACCAAGAATCAATAGTCACAGTACCAACTACCAAAGAAAGTGTGGACATAAACTTGTGAACTGTGATTATTAACAGGACCAAACCATAGCCTAATCTAGGGTATTGCCACAGGCAGCTATTCCAAATGCTGGACTGCCATTGTCCTTGTGTTGCTGAACACAGCTAGACACTCTGTCACAAAGACGGCCGGAGTGGGTGGCGTCAGACCAGATCCAGGAAATAAACAACAGAGACTTGGAGTTTTGGTGAAGCTGAGCGCGTGATCGCGCTCAGCATTTAATAATTAACAGACCAGAAAATAAAAGGGTTGAACACAAAACAGGACACGGCACTGGAGCCAAAATAAACAGGTAAACAAAACGAACTAACACACAAAACAAGTGGACGAACGTTAAACAAGTACCGTGCTGGCACTTCCAGCACGCTGTAGCAATTGTTATTTTTCCTTCCTCTCTCTCCCGTTCTCCACTCTCGAACACCCAACCCCGACTGGATGAAACGTGCATCTATTTATGCAGTTGTACCGAGACTCGACTGCTAATCAATCATTCAATTGGAGTCGCGGTACAACTGCACGTGAATCAATAAAGTGCAATTCCCCGTGCTCACATATTACATTTTACTTGCACGTGAAGTGCTGTGCCATCCTCATGCCTAAATACAAATATACATTTTAAACACTCGTGTTACACAGACCCGTTTATATCCCGTGTACCAATGACTATACACCAACATTTAACACACCCAACATACAACATATAACACAGAAAATACACACAGGGGCGGGCACTTCGTCACATATACCCCCCCCTGTGCAAAGCACACATGGCCTCAATGGCCACCTCCCCCCTTAAAAACCCAGCAGTCCAGAACAAAGTCTCGGGCTGGGAAGGGAGGCTTCAGTGGGCCCATTGCTGGCAATGCTGTCAGCACCCCTGCTGGTAGTGGCACGGCTGACAGCATGCTGGTCCACTCCTGCAGCGAAATTGCTGCGGGGGATGCTGGTCTCCTGACCTCTCCCCTTTTCTTCGTAGCCGGTAGCTCCCCTTTGTGGGGCTCCGACCACAGTACTTCTGGCAGCGAAGAAGCTGCAGTGGGAGCAGGTCTCCGGACCTCCCCCACAATCTCCGGCAGCGAAACTGCTGCGGTGGGAGCAGGTCTCCTGACCTCCCCCACGATCTCCGGCAGCGAAACTGCTGCAGTGGGAGCAGGTCTCCGGACCTCCCCCACGATCTCCGGCAGCGAAACTGCTGCAGTGGGAGCAGGTCTCCGGACCTCCCCCACGATCTCCGGCAGCGAAACTGCTGCAGTGGGAGCAGGTCTCCTGACCTCCCCCACCTTCTTCGTGGCCGGCAGCTCCCCTTGGTGGGGTTCCGGCCACAGTACTTCCTGCTGCGATGCGGAGCAACTGGCAGCCCCAGGCGATGCGGAGCGGCTGGCAACCCCAGGCGATGCGGAGCGACAGGCAGCCCCAGGCGATGCGGCACGACAGGCAACCCCAGGCGATGCGGAGCGACAGGCAACCCCAGGCGATGCGGAGCGACAGGCAACCCCAGGCGATGCGGAGCGACAGGCAACCCCAGGCGATGCGGAGCGACAGGCAGCCCCAGGCGATGCGGAGCGACAGGCAGCCCCAGGCGATGCGGCGCGACAGGCAACCCCAGGCGATGCGGAGCGACAGGCAACCCCAGGCGATGCGGAGCGACAGGCAACCCCAGGCGATGCGGAGCGACAGGCAACCCCAGGCGATGCGGAGCGACAGGCAACCCCAGGCGATGCGGAGCGACAGGCAACCCCAGGCGATGCGGAGCGACAGGCAACCCCAGGCGATGCGGAGCGACAGGCAGCCCCAGGCGATGCGGAGCGACAGGCAGCCCCAGGCGATGCGGAGCGACAGGCAACCCCAGGCGATGCCAGACAGACATCCTTGGGCGAAGCGTGGCGAGCATCCTTGGGCGAAGCGAGGCAGGGAGTCAGGACAAACTGGGGTGCGGGTGTTGGCCCTCTTCTCGACCTCTGCGGCCGGGCGGTTCTTCCCCATGCTTCCCTCAGCAGCCTATGCAAGGGCTGCTGAGGACCGCCAGCATCTAGTCCTGGTCCTTCTGGTGAAGGGAGAGGCAGCTCCTGCTCCTCCCCCTGATGGTGATGGAGGCAGAGGCAGCTCCCGCTCCTCTCCTCGTGATGGTGGGGGAAGTGATACCAGCAGGCATTCATCCTCTGCTGGTGGGGGAAGTGATACCAGCAGTTATTCATCCTCTGCTGGTGGGGGAAGTGATACCAGCAGGTATTCATCCTCTGCTGGTGGGGGAAGTGATACCAGCAGGTATTCATCCTCTGCTGGTGGGGGAAGTGATACCAGCAGGCATTCATCCTCTGCTGGTGGGGGAAGTGATACCAGCAGGCATTCATCCTCTGCTGGTGGAAAGGGACCCAGCAGGTATTCACCCTCTGCTGGTGGACGGGAACCCAGCATGCATTCACCCTCTGCTGGTGGATGGGGACCCAGCAGGCATTCATCCTCTGCTGGTGGACAGGGACCCAGCAGGCATTCACCCTCTGCTGGTGGACAGGGACCCAGCAGGCATTCACCCTCTGCTGGTGGACAGGGACCCAGCAGGCATTCACCCTCTGCTGGTGGACATGGCGGAGGCAGAGGCAGCTCCTGCTGCTCTGCTCCTGCCGGTGGAGGTGGCGGAGGCAGAGGCAGCTCCTGCTTCTCTGCTCCTGCCGGTGGAGGTGGCGGAGGCAGAGGCAGCTCCTGCTCCTCTGCTCCTGGCGGTGGTGGAGGCAGAGGCAGCTCCTGCTCCTCTGCTCCTGGCGGTGGTGGAGGCAGAGGCAGCTCCTGCTGCTCTGCTCCTAGTGGAGGAAGCGGTGGAGGTGGCGGAAGCAGAGGCAGCTCCTGCTGCTCTGCTCCTGCCGGTGGTGGAGGCAGAGGCAGCTCCTGCTCCTCTGCTCCTGGCGGTGGTGGAGGCAGAGGCGATGGGGCGGATGCTGGCCACTCAGAGGGAGGCTGTGGCGGTGCTGGCTCCCTCTGCTGTGGCGGCTGGGCTGGTGTGTGCCGTGCTCCCTTCAGCAGCATAAATAGAGGCTGCTGGGGGACACCAGCATCCTGCCCTTCTCCCCCCCAGAAAAATTCAGGGGGTTGAGCCTGTAACTCCTCCCCTTCTGGCTCTTGGGACGGCAGCAGCAGGTGAACGAACAGGCATGCTTCCTCTGCTGGTGGACACTGGGACAGCAGGCCTTGTTCCTCTGCTGGTGTAGATGGGGACAGCAGGCATTGTTCTTCTGCTGGTCGAGGTGGAACCAGCAGGCATTCTCCCTCTGCTGGCAGCTTGGGTCCTAGGGCTGTGGAAGCCCCGACTTCCCTCTCTTCGGGCCGTGGACGCACCGACTCCTCCCTTTTGGGCTGTGGACGCACCGACTCCTCCCTTTTGGGCTGTGGACGCACCGACTCCTCCCTTTTGGGCTGTGGACGCACCGACTCCTCCCTTTTGGGCTGTGGACGCACCGACTCCCCCCTCTTGGGCTTAGGATGTTCGGGCTCCCCCCACTCAGACGTAGGACGTTCGGGCTCCTCCCACTCAGGCGTAGGACGTTCGGGCTCCTCCCACTCAGGCGTCGGACGTTCGGGCTCCTCCCGCTCGGGCTGTGGACGCTCGGGCTCCTCCCGCTTGGGCTGTGGACGCTCAGGCTCCTCCCGCTTGGGCTGTGGACACTCAGGCTCCTCCCCTTCAGACATAGGACGTGGCAGCAAGGGCTCCTCTTCTTCATTCTGCATGGGGCATAGGGCCAACGTTTGCCCATATGCCCCACAGCCAGGGCACCACTCCCCCCATCCCAGTCTTTGGGCCATTGCCTGAAGGGTCCTGTGGACGGAGCAGGGTATGGTGGTGTGGCTAGTTTGGCCACAGTCGAAACACCACAGCCCTGCTTCCGCCTTTCTCCCTTTGCCCTCCTGTGCTCCTCTCCAGCCTCTTCTCCACATTTCTTTTCCTTTTGTTTTTTTTTTGTTTTTTTTTTTCAAAAAAAAAACTGCGGTTCCCGCTCTGGCCTGAGTCCTGGAGGCGCTGTAGATCCCACCGCTGCCACAACGTGTCACAAAGACGGCCGGAGTGGGTGGTGTCAGACCAGATCCAGGAAATAAACAACAGAGACTTGGAGTTTTGGTGAAGCTGAGCGCGTGATCGCGCTCAGCATTTAATAATTAACAGAACAGAAAATAAAAGGGTTGAACACAAAACAGGACACGGCACTGGAGCCAAAATAAACAGGTAAACAAAACGAACTAACACACAAAACAAGTGGACGAACGTTAAACAAGTACCGTGCTGGCACTTCCAGCACGCTGTAGCAATTGTTATTTTTCCTTCCTCTCTCTCCCGTTCTCCACTCTCGAACACCCAACCCCGACTGAATGAAACGTGCATCTATTTATGCAGTTGTACCGAGACTCGACTGCTAATCAATCATTCAATTGGAGTCGCGGTACAACTGCACGTGAATCAATAAAGTGCAATTCCCCGTGCTCACATATTACATTTTACTTGCACGTGAAGTGCTGTGCCATCCTCGTGCCTAAATACAAATATACATTTTAAACACTCGTGTTACACAGACCCGTTTATATCCCGTGTACCAATGACTATACACCAACATTTAACACACCCAACATACAACATATAACACAGAAAATACACACAGGGGCGGGCACTTCGTCACACACTCACACAAGGAATCAGCACTGTTAGACCTGTTATCAGGGGTTTCGCTGTCGCTCGTCACTCTCGTAATTTGCGAATGTTTTTTGAAAGTGACGACAAAAAAAAATGTGGAATCGTCACTAGTGACGATTGTTTCTGTTTGTACTATAAAAAAATCCCTTTTGTTAAGGTCACACACAATGTTTCGTTCTTCAAAAGAAGGGATCGCTAAAACATAGAGTCACTGCTGCTGATCAGATCAGCGCCTCGGCCTCATCGATTCATTGACTCTGCAACGTTCTCATCCCGTGGTAGATGATGTAAATGCAGTCAGCCATTCAGCGCCTCAGTTTCATGTTGCATGTCAGTTACCATGGTAACCCAGACCGCTTTATGAGGCTGTACTAGGTGCTGCTGTAGCTTTCAGCCTCACATTATTCTTTGCAACCTGACAGCTTCTGCTGCTGCGCTTTCACGACTACAGAGAGTTCTGCTCAAACCTTTGCATCTGCAGTGTTCGCGCTAGGCCGCGCCATTGCGCCAATGTCCCGCTGAAATTCTCTTAACGCGCTCGTGTGCCCCCCTTCCCTGACCAGACGCAATCAATACCAATACGCAGTAAATTAATGCATTTTGTATTACCATGACATGTCTGGCGACAGGCTAATCTTTTTTACTTGTTTCTTTACACTTGCGTTTTCATAATTAAACTCCTGTGCTTTTATTCTCCAGTCCAGTAGAATGCGCTCACACCCGCCCTGGTTACACAGGCAGTTTCACAGTAAAGCCCGGACGACAACATCAGGCAACAACATGGCCCGGTGCAAATATAACCTCGTATCCCTGTTACACCCGACCATTACTTCTGGAAGAATAAGTAATAAGCTTCGGCAGTGACTGTTGAAATATAGGTTAGTTGTGCTTAAAAATACTGTGTGCAGAAGATTTGTGAAACGAAAACGCATCATTAACTAAAAAAAAAAAAGTAGCCTACAGTAACGTTATAAAATATGTGAACTGTGTCTTTTCTATGACCAAAAATGCTAAAATTCAGGGCCAAAATTATTCCGTATGTGTTAAGCACCAACTGTCTCTTGACCATTTCGCTAGTAGGCCTATAACGAGCATGATAAAATTATATACAGTGTATGTGGTTTTATACGGCATTGTATATATGCCTACAATACATCTGGCATTGAGAAAACACCACTGGAATCGGAATAAAGGAAATTATTATGTAATACAGTTCACGTGCAGCATGGTTTTGGTAAGTAGCATTTTCTAAACTATAATGATTTCCATTACACGAGAGTAGATGTTAAAACTTCATGCTGATTTGAACTCGGCTCTCGCCAAGATAAGCACCAACTAAGACGTAGCTTTACAGTAAACTAATGTGATCCATATGTGTCTCCATCCATTCACGTTTCCTTCCATATGATGATGTAGATATCCTTCTGTCTGGTGTTGATGGCTGAAGTGTAATGCTGGCTCCAGGGATCAGCTTATTTTGCTTCCCTGGCGCATCAGCACACACAACGGCTGCGATGCTGGCTCCGGGGATCAACCACAGTGCGGTCTCCCCAGCGCATCAGCATGACAGCCGTCTGGATTGAGCTAAGTAGGGTACATCTGTGGGGTCTTCAAGTGGGCACCTTCCACCCTCAGTGTTTCGTCGACTAGCCCACGACACCTCAAGAGGGCTCGACGGTGATTCTGGCATCCCAGCATCACCCCCCTCCGTCCCCCACTCAACTCAGCCCAGCTTACTTACCTGTACATCAGCGTTTCTTTCTTTCTATTGTGCTTGAGATCCCCAGCCAGAATCTTTCCGTCTCAACCACAGCCAGTTGCTGCTCCTCTCTGCTGCTTCAGATAAGTTCTTCACTGTGCGACGCAACTCTTGGCCACTGAATCCGACCTCTCTGAGAAACCGGGTTGTAGAGTGTGCCACAAATCCTCGACAACCCACTTCCACTGGGTAAACCCGGACTCTCCATCCTCGCTGTTTCGCTTCAGTGGCTAGTTGAGCATACCGCAGTTTCTTCCTCTCATACGCCTCATCTACAGCATCCTCCCATGGCACTGTTAACTCTACCTGGTGAACAAGGCGTGCTGATCCAGATCACAAGACAATATCTTGTCGAAGGTTAGTGGTGGCAAAATCAGGTGGAAAAATAAGCTGTTGACCAACATCTGCCAACATTTTCCAGTCTCTAGCAGCTTCCAGTTGTCCTGGGCGAGGATTGGTTTTAACACCTTTTCTTGGTGGTTGCTCTCCTGGGCGGAGGAATGTTGTCTTTTGTGTGTAATGTTTTGATGGAACAGGTGGCACCTGGTCATGGCGCCAAGTAAACCGTCCTTGGCTAAGAGCCACCTTACATCCTGTCAAAATGTGCCTTAAGGTTGCAGGTGATGAACACAAAGGACATGAGGGATCCTCTCCTACCCAGAGGTTTAGGTTCTGTGGTGATGGGAGAACATCATATGTTGACCTGATGAGGAAACTGATCCTGCTCTGTTCCATTGACCATAGGTCTTGCCAGCCAATCTTGCGTTGTTCCACACTCTCCCATCTCATCCATTCTCTCTGCTTGGCCTGGGAAATGGCCTTTATACACCTCATCCTCTCCTCCTGCTTTTGCACCTCGTTGACTACCAGCTTCCTCCTTTGAGCTGGGGCTGCCTTGTGCCATGTAGGAGGAGCTGAACTAAGTCCAAGACCCCCTCTTCCATGCTGAACTTGCCCCATGATATCACCAATTCGAAGGGCAGCCTTTGCATCTTCCACAGCTTTCTTTGCCGCCCACTTTCTTCCAGTTTTCAACACAGGTGCTGCCTCCCTTACGCATTTGTCGCGTGACTCTACTAATGTCATTTCCAGTCTGACCTTGGCGCACTTAAACTCCTCTGTTAGAGCGGAGACTGGTAGCTGCAGTATTCCTTTACCATAAAGTCCCACTCTGCTGAGGCAGCGTGGAACTCCCAACCATTTCCTGATGTATGAACTGATTAAAGCTTCCAGCTTCTCTACTGTTGTCAAAGAAACCTCGTACACAGTCCGTGGCCACAGCAACTCGGCAGTAGACCAAACTGAAAGCACCAGAGTTTTAGTTTGCCTGGTAGAGCGCAGCTGTCTATGCTCTTCAACCCTTCCACTGCTTGTTGTCTAACTTCTCCCACACGAACTGTGTCCTTTAGATCCCCTTCGTACCATCTCCCAAGACTCTTCACTGGCTTCTCAGACACTGTTGGTATTGCCTCACCATTAATGAAGAATGTTTTATCTACTACTTTGCCTTTAATTATAGAGATGCTCCTTGATTTAGTGGGCTTGAATTGCATTCGTGCCCATTCAATGTTATTGGTTAATTTGCCCAATAATCGATTAGTGCAGGCTACTGTTGTAGTCATGGTTGTCATGTCATCCATGTATGCTCGAATTGGTGGTAGTCGCATTCCAGAAGCCAAGCGCTCTCCTCCTACTACCCATTTTGATGCCCTAATGATTACTTCCATTGCCATGGTAAAAGCCAGTGGAGAAATGGTGCATCCTGCCATTATTCCAACCTCTAGGCATTGCCATGTAGTGCTGAATTCTGAAGTTGAAAAACTAAATTGCAAATCTCCAAAGTAGGCTTTCACTAAATTTGTTATTGTCATCGGTACACTGAAAAAATCAAATGCTGCCCAAAGAAGTTCATGTGGCACTGAACCATATGCATTAGCCAAATCCAGGAATGTCACATGGAGCTCCTTCCTCTCCTTTTTAGCTGATTGAATTTGTTGCCAGATCACAGTGATGTGTTCTAAGCATCCTGGGAAACCTGGAATGCCCGCTTTTTGTATTGAAGTGTCAATTAAGCAGTTCTTTAATAGGTAAGTTGACAATCTCTGAGCAATAATGCTGAAGAAAATCTTGCCTTCTACGTTTAATAGGGAAATAGGGCGAAACTGACTGATGCTTGTAAAATCTTTTTCTTTAGGTATAAAGACTCCACCTGCTCTGCGCCATGCTCTTGGTACAACCTGTTTTTCCCATGCCACTTTCATCAATTTCCACAGAATTCGTAGATTATGTGCAGTATTAAAATAAGTTAAAAACATAGCAAATCCACAAAACCAACGAAATACATAGTGTATATTTGACATTTTATTTGTAGTGTTCTGTGTAACACGGGCCATCGTTTAACCTGAAGCAGATATACGCGTTTATCACATTATCAACAACACCAACGTGTGTTGTAAAAATAAAGCAACAATTGTTTTGAAAACTGTCCAAAATATTTACTTGGTGGCTAAGAATGAAAAATGTCAAGATAAAAATGCCATTTTTTATATGTCAAAATAAAAGGGGAAGCTGGAAGAATTTACCAGTCAGGACAACGGCATTTAAATACTACCACTATTAAACTGTATCTGTTGGTAATGTGGTTTCTTCTAGCAGTTTTCAAACTGGGGTACACGTACCCCTGTGGGTACTCGAGAAAAATTCTGAAATGGCGGACAACGCATTTTATTTAATACCATTTGCCAATCTATTGCAAACTTTTGTCATGTAATCAACGTTTAATCGCTAACACCAGACTGATGTGCTGTGACAGAGCGTTCAGTGCACACACGACTAATTTACATATTAAATATGTACGTTTTAAATAAGCGCAGTCTGTGTAGGATACAAAAAAAGACATTTTAAAAAACTAAACGCCTAGTCTTTAACTCATTTTATTTCCTGTGTGCGTTCGTGCCTGCAAGTCGATATTTATTCTTTTCAATGACCCGATTAAAGTTTATTGTAACTTAAGTACTACATTTCAAAATACAGAATGTATGGCCAATCAGAAACCAAAGTATTGTCATGCGGTCTAGTTTGACAAGCCGTTACGTCTGGTGTGAGAGTAGTAAATTTTTAGCTTTCAATCCAGTGAAAAAATGTGGATTGTTTGCTCAATACCAGTACATTACTAGAAAAGGCCGATCAAGACGAAATACCATGAATGATTAAAAACGCCAAAAATGTCTTGCGACTGAAGCTCTCTCCAATTTCCCTGCCATCATCAGTGATTTGTGTGGTAACAAACAGGGACATCCATCATCACACTGATACTAGGTAAGCGTTTTATTATTTTTTTTTAATTAGCATCAGTACTGTACGTTTTAGTCACCAATAATTCAAAAATGCCAGTAGTATGTTTTCGTATTGAGGTCAGCTGTAGAGATGCATGGATAGTGAACTTTTTTTTGCCTTCTTTTCTATAACTTTATCATCAATATAAATACATGATTGCGGTAAACTTGTGCGCGCGAATTAAAAAAACAAAACTGTCAGCCAATACTGTAAAATGTCGCAGAAAAAAATCCACTCGTTTTTTAAGCGCGGCCACAGCAAGAGTGAAATAGATCAAACAGAACAACACGTTGTAGAAAATGAAGACTTGGATTCGTAACACTAGACAAAAAAGAACAAACAAAGCTCACAAGCGTCAGATAAAAGAAAAAGAAAACAAGCAGCAAAGTTTCAGCTTTATTGCAAAACTCTGTTTCCATGGGTTGTATATAATATTCTAACAGTGTTTTTTTTCTTTTTATTGTAAAAAGACATACATGGTATAAGTACTTCATAATGCATTCGGTGTCTGTATGTAGCTTTTCAGGGCAAATAAATCTGGTTCTTGAATTTTAATGTTCTAAAACTTTACAGCTGTAAATTACCAATTTATTTAAACTGTAGAGCATTATTAAAATGGTTTAAATTAAATAATTGTTTTGGTCAATACAGTGATTTAAGGTATAAAATAAAAACAGGATTCATAACACCCTTGAAGACTTGAGCTGTGTGCCAGTAGTGACTACTGAATATCTGGAGTGACTAATGTTTTTAGAAAGGATTAGTCACTAGTGACTACAAAAATCTAGAACCCAGGGGAAACCCTGCCTGTTATAGAGAAATACAGTCACATTGTAATGTGTAACATTGACGTGGTTGTAAATTGAGATCTTTCAATTCTTAATATAATTCAATGTGAAACTGAACATGAACATTGCTGTGGAGGACTGCATGCTCAAACCAGACGCTGGTCAATTCAGCCCCAAGTCACCGTGAGCCATTAAATCCTTTGTTGGATGTTTTTCTCAGTCTGTTCACTTTATATCTAGGACTGGGCAGTGGTGACAGGTCGTTACAGGGAGGGTATTGACCAGCCCGACCCTGCTTATGGGAGGAGGCATTTCCAGCGCGCTCTGGATAAAGACGAGAGCCTGGTGTTGCGAGCTGATCACAGTCGAGATCCAGTCGACCCACACAAGAGATACTGGAGTGAGGACATGTTAGCAGGTAGACCATCGAGTTTGGGTGTCCTGTCTTCTTTATTTAAAATCGTGTTCTGCTTCGTGTGTAACATGAAATAAGGTGAGCAAAGACATTATTTATTTTTATTTATTTATTTATTTCTTAGCAGACGCCCTTATCCAGGGCGACTTACAATTGTTACAAGATATCACATTATACATTATTTCACATTATACAGATATCACATTATTTATTTATTTTTCCCACTGGGGATTGAACCCACAACCCTCTGGTCAAGAGTCCAGAGCCCTAACCACTACTCCACACTGCTGCCCTATTATGCCAGCTATAAACTTGGTCCCTCAGTAATGTCCTCATGTGACCATTCCTCAGTTCCTCAAAAGAAGGGAAAGGGGTTAGATTTAGTTTGGAAATAATAAGCAGTGCAATCAATCATTAGATTTGGCACCAGATAAGCAGACTATCAAACCCCCTTTTCGTTTTGGATGGAATTTGTTCATATGTTTTCAAAAGGGTGGATAAAGGAGAGCTGCAGCTTTGCATTGAACCTGCTGTATATTGAAAGATCCAGGATAAAGTCATTCTAGAATTCCTCTTCCAGAAAAATGAAGTTTAATAAACTGAAGTTCGGGAGGAGGGACGGCTCCTACGCATTACGTCATCTAATTGTAACCTATCGAAACCTACAAATACCCATGTAACTGACCCTCTCTCATGTCTGACTCATTCACATCCCTCCACCTCCCCATCTACGCCAGGAACTTACCCTAATTACAGACAGTTTTTGGGGCAGGGGCTCTTACATAATTTCAAATTTTAATTGGAATTAGAAGACCTTTTTAACTAATTCATTTATTTTAAAATCTTCTTTAACTATTACTTGTAATGTTTCAGATAAGAGAACGAAAGTAAAACTGGAAAAAGCCTGCTGTCTGATCAGCTTGCTGGTGGAAAAGAGGCGTGCTGCTTGTGGGAAATTCATCTCCAAACTCGCAGAGAGGGACCCCAATCTCTACAGGACTCTTGAGCTGCATCGTGATAGTGAGTACCTCACTTATTATCTCCACTGCACTGTGTATGCTGATCCCCAGCAGGATATAGTGGAAGTGCCTGGACATACATCACAGTCTGTCACACCTCAGAGTTTTACAGAAGCGCTTGTCACAAGTTATCAGAATGGGTGGATATAAGGAAATGCCATCCATACGTACTATACATGTCAAACTTCCATTTTCATATACAGCATGTTTGAAGAACAGCTTTTCTAATTGTGATGATACTTTATTGTGACAGGGTAGCCTCCCAGCCCAGATGGTAATGCAGGGACAGAAACTCAGACACAGAAAGCTGCACGGTTAAATTGCGCTAATGCAATTTTTAATAAACAAATAAAACACAGAAACAAACACTAACAAAACACTGGAACAAAACACATGAACAAAAACAGCACAAGGGCCAAAACAAAAGGTCTACAAAAACACTCCGATAGGTAAACAAACAAACGAGACGGGACAGCACAGCACACCAAACACATACCTTCACCAACATTAACTCCAACACTAACCAATCTAACACCTGTGATCACCCTATTTATACACCTGTGGCAGGAGCCTTAATTCATTATTTAATCATTTATTCAATTCATGGCTCCAGCAACATTCCCACGTGATTTTGCAGGGAGGATATTAACTGCCTCCCTTCCACCCAGTCTTCCACACACACACACACACCTGTGCCTCAGCACACTTGGTTAGGACATTCTTTAGGGAATGTCATCACTGGTTACACAAGTGACCCCCCAAAACCCCTCATTTCTGACAAATCCCTCAGCAAATATTAAACTCTGAGGGTATATAGAGGCATCTGTGCGCCTGTATCTACTTTCTCATAATAGCTCTAATCTTGTATTTGTAACTGTGGCGGTCGATGCATGTCACTGACATGATTGTTCTGATTTGTAATGTTTTAGGTTGGAGTCTGGTCCATATGATTCCGAAGTTCATTAAGAGTGATGCAGTGCTCGAGGGGCTGCTGAAGGACATGCAGGAGATGAAGCTGCTGAGCGATGGAGAGGTGGAGGAAGTGAAGAAACAGGCCAGCACACGGGACAGGACCTCCCATCTGACAAGCATGGTGATGAGGAAGGGGGATGCTATCAGAGAGAACTTCCTCTCCAAACTCGCAGAGAGGGACCCCGAATTCTACAGTACACGTGGGCCTGGTATGGACCCAGATGAGACCCTCACTCATTATACACTGCAAATCATGTCCTTGTTCTCAAAGATTTATTTCAGGACTGTTTTAGCTGTAATAAGAAAAGGTGTAGATGTGTTAATGTGGTTTGATGCTGTTTCAGTTGACAGGCTAATGCAGGTGCAATCCCAGTTTGTCAAGAGAGTGAGTGATGCTGTGATGGAGGGGCTGCTGAAGGACATGCTGGAGATGAAGGTGCTGAGCGATGAGGATGTGGAGGAAGTGAGGTAGGCTCAGCTTCCTATTCCATTGTAATGTCTGGATCCCAGTATCTGTGCTGGCTGTAAGTAGAATAAGCATTGCTTAGGGATGCAGCAGCTCAAAAGGGAGCAGGGTTCAGGAAAAAATCATCTTCCGGGCTGTTCTGTATTAATTTTAACATGTAGTCAATTACAGGACAGCGGCATGCATATAAGCAAGGCTATTAGACACAAGCATGTTACTAAGGAGAGGTTGAAAATGTCTTTGATTTCGGTGTTTTTAAGAAGTGTATTTTAATGCGAATGCAGGGTATACACACTTTGTATTGTTTTCACTGGGATTCAATCAGTGTGTTTTCCTATTGGATGAATAATAGTTGAAAGTCAAGACTGGAATACACTGTAGTTACTCTGAACATATGCATCACTGATTGATTTCTCTATAGATGAAGGCAGCTGGATCGACAGATAGATTCTTATCCTTAGCTCTTCCACATTTCCTTATTATTCTGTTTTAGGGATGCTCCCCAGAATACCGGGCTCGGGTCCTGGTTGGTGGAGCAGATCAACAGTGGGCGGTACCCTGGTCTGAGCTGGACCAATGAGGCACTAAAACAGTTTCGAATCCCATGGAAACATGATGACCGGAAGGACTTGACATCTGAGGACACAATGATATTCAAGGTGGGTTTACACTCATTTAAAAGATGAAAGACCTGTGATAGTTTGAACCTTCCTCCAGAGGACAGCAATTTGATATTTTCATTTTCCCAAGGAGGGATATAGTTAATACAGCAGCTCAATGCCCTACATGTCTTTGAATCCAGGATCAGTTTTGCAGTTTTCAATCTCTTAAGTTATCCCAGGACTGAGGTGTGCTTGCTTGCTTTGTACTAAACTCTTTCCTCTCTCAGACTCATCAAACTAACTCTTAATACCCCCTTATCGAAAGTACAATGTGACACCTGGTGTTTACAATCCAGCTGGTAATAAACTGCCCAACCTCATATTCACTGGAATAGGGGCGTTGGACAATCCCTAACCCTTTGAGACCGGGCCCATTCTAAATCGAGCACCCCTGCACAGTATTAGCCCTATTAAAAAGCATTGCACTCCACTGAATCAAGAGGTCTTGTTATCAGAGACAGTGCTTGTAGCTGATGTTTCTGGTGATCAGTAGGCTGCAGGACTTCCACATAAGGAAGCGCAGTCTGAGACACCAGAATGAAATACTGGGACCTGCTTCGAAGCCACAAGAAAAAAGAAAACACACCGAAAACAAGTTTATATTAGAAACCAAAAAATAAATAAAAAACACACCAAGAATCAATAGTCACAGTACCAACTACCAAAGAAAGTGTGGACATAAACTTGTGAACTGTGATTATTAACAGGACCAAACCATAGCCTAATCTAGGGTATTGCCACAGGCAGCTATTCCAAATGCTGGACTGCCATTGTCCTTGTGTTGCTGAACACAGCTAGACACTCACACAAGGAATCAGCACTGTTAGACCTGTTATAGAGAAATACAGTCTCATTGTATTGTGTAACATTGACGTGGTTGTAAATTGAGATCTTTCAATTCTTAATATAATTCAATGTGAAACTGAACATGAACATTGCTGTGGAGGACTGCATCCTCAAACCAGACGCTGGTCAATTCAGCCCCAAGTCACTGTGAGCCATTAAATCCTTTGTTGGATGTTTTTCTCAGTCTGTTCACTTTATATCTAGGACTGGGCAGTGGTGACAGGTCGTTACAGGGAGGGTATTGACCAGCCCGACCCTGCTGACTGGAGGAGGCATTTCCAGCGCGCTCTGGATAAAGACGAGTGCCTGGTGTTGCGAGCTGATCACAGTCGAGATCCAGTCGACCCACACAAGAGATACTGGAGTGAGGACATGTTAGCAGGTAGACCATCGAGTTTGGGTGTCCTGTCTTCTTTATTTAAAATCGTGTTCTGCTTTGTTTGTAACATGAAATAAGGTGAGCAAAGACATTATGCCAGCTATAAACTTGGTCCCTCAGTAATGTCCTCATGTGACCATTCCTCAGTTCCTCAAAAGAAGGGAAAGGGGTTAGATTTAGTTATGAAATAATAAGCAGTGCAATCAATCATTAGATTTGGCACCAGATCAATAAGCAGACTATCAAACCCCCTTTTCGTTTTAGATGGAATTTGATCATATGTTTTCAAAAGGGTGGATAAAGGAGAGCTGCATCTTGGCACTGAACCTGCTGTATATTGAAAGATACAGGATGAAGTCATTCTAGAATTCATCTTCCAGAAAAATGAAGTTTAATAAACTGAAGTTCGGGAGGAGGGACGGCTCCTACGCATTACGTCATCTAATTGTAACCTATCAAAATCTCCAAATACCCATGTAACTGACCCTCTCTCGTGTTTGTCTCATTCACATCCCTCCACCTCCCCATCTACGGCAGGAACTTACCCTAATTACAATCACTATGGGGGGTCTCCTGCCTCGTCCAAACAGCCAGGTAGTGGTCTCTCAAACCAAGCAGGTTTGATGCCAAATTGTTTTCCAGTCAACATTCACATACCTCGCATGCTTTACACTTGCATAATCATAAATCAAATCTTTAAACTCATAATCTGTGTTGGGGGGGGGGTTGTCCTGAAACTACTGAATTAGTTATTGGGGCAGGGGCTCTTACATACATTTTATGGGTGCATTTTTATAAAATAAAAAAGCAATTTCAAATTTCAACTGGAATTAAAATACCTTTTTAATTAATTCATTTATTTTTAAATCTTCTTTAACTATTGCTTGTAATGTTTCAGGTAAGAGAACAAAAGTAAAACTGGAAAAAGCCTGCTTTCTGATCATCTTGCTGGTGGAAAAGGGGCATGCTGCTTGTGGGAAATTCATCTCCAAACTCGCAGAGAGGGACCCCTATCTCTACAGGACTCTTGGGCTGCATCGTGATAGTGAGTACCTCGCTTATTATCCCCACTGCACTGTGTATGCTGATCCCCAGCAGGATATAGTGGAAGTGCCTGTACATACATCACAGTCTGTCACACCTCAGAGTTTTATAGAAGCACTTGTCACAAGTTATTGAGGGTATCAGACTCTGTGGATATAAGGAAATGCCATCCATACGTACTATACATGTCAAACTTACATTTTCACAGTCTGTCTAGAGAACAGCTTATCCAATTATTAAAACTTGGTTAGGACATTCTTTAGGGAATGTCATCACTGGTTACACAAGTGACCCCCCAAAACCCCTCATTTCTGACAAATCCCTCAGCAAATATTAAACTCTGAGGGTATATAGAGGCATCTGTGCGCCTGTATCTACTTTCTCATGATAGCTCTAATCTTGTATTTGTAACTGTGGTGGTGGATGCATGTCACTGACTTGATTGTTCTGATTTGTAATGTTTCAGGTTGGAATCTGTTCCATAAGATTCCGGAGTTCATTAAGAGTGATGCAGTGCTCGAGGGGCTGCTGAAGGACATGCAGGAGATGAAGCTGCTGAGCGATGGAGAGGTGGAGGAAGTGAAGAAACAGGCCAGCACACAGGACAGGACCTCCCATCTGACAAGCACGGTGATGAGGAAGGGGGATGCTATCAGAGAGAACTTCCTCTCCAAACTCGCAGAGAGGGACCCCGAATTCTACAGTACACGTGGGCCTGGTTTGGACCCAGGTGAGACCCTCACTCATTATACACTGCAAATCATGTCCTTGTTCTCAAAGATTTATTTCTGGACTGTTTTAGCTGTAATAAGAAAAGGTGTAGATGTGTTCATGTGGTTTGATGCTGTTTCAGTTGACAGGCTAATGCAGGTGCAACCCCAGTTTGTTGAGGGAGTGAGTGATGCTGTGATGGAGGGGCTGCTGAAGGACATGCTGGAGATGAAGGTGCTGAGCGATGAGGATGTGGAGGAAGTGAGGTAGGCTCAGCTTCCTATTCCATTGTAATGTCTGGATCCCAGTATCTGTGTTGGCTGTCAGTAGAATAAGCATTGCTTAGGGATGCAGCAGCTCAAAAGGGAGCAGGGTTCAGAAAAAAATCATCTTCCGGGGTGTTCTGTATTAATTTTAACATGTAGTCAATTACAGGACAGCAGCATGCATATAAGCAAGGCTATTAGACACAAGCATGTTACTAAGGAGAGGTTGAAAATGTCTTTGATTTCAGTGTTTGCCTATTTCTGTTTTCCACATCACACAAATACTGTTTATATTGCAGGGTTTATATGTCAGTGCAGTATTTTTTTTTTTTTTATGTCTTCGCTCTATTTATGCATCACAGACTCGGGGGCAAGCGCCATTTGCACTTGCACTCGCATTTGCGCTGTCATCAGAATACAGCCCTAAGAGTTTTAGTTTATAGACAGTAAGAGTTTAAGATGTTTCTGTTAATCAGAGGTTTTTAAAACATACTCTTCATGTCTTTTCTTTGAGAAACTATATGAAATAGGTAGGAAATTAAAACAATATTGAAATTGACTTGATTTAAATCAGCCAACCCTGTTATATTGTTTTATGCACTTTTTAGAAGTGTATTTTAATGTGTTGCAGGGTATACACACAGTTGATATTGTTTTCAATGGGATTCAGTGTTTTTTCCTATTGGAAGAATAACAGTTGAAAGTCAGGACTGGAATACACTGTAGTTACTCTGAACATATGCATCACTGATTGATTTCTCTATAGATGAAGGCAGCTGGATCGAAAAATAGATTCTTATCCTTAGCTCTTCCACATTTCTTTATTATTCTGTTTTAGGGATGCTCCCCAGAATACTGGGCTCGGGTCCTGGTTGGTGGAGCAGAACAACAGTGGGCGGTACCCTGGTCTGAGCTGGACCAATGAGGCACTAAAACAGTTTCGAATCCCATGGAAACATGATGACCGGAAGGACTTGACACCCGAGGACACAATGATATTCAAGGTGGGTTTACACTCATTTAAAATATCTGTGATAGTTTGAACCTTACTCCAGAGGACAGCGATTGATATTTTCATTTTCCCAAGCAGGGATATAGTTAATACAGCAGGATCAGTTTTGCAGTTTTCAATCTCTTAAGTTATCCCAGGACTGAGGTGTGCTTGCTTGCTTTGTACTAAACTATTGAAGTCTTTCCTCTCTCAGACTCAACAAACTAACTCTTAATATCTCCTTATCCAAAGTACAATGCGACACCTGGTCTTTACAATCCAGCTGGTAATAAACTGCCCAACCTCATATTCACTGGAATAGGGGCGTTGGACAATCCCTATCCCTTTGAGACCGGGCCCATTCTAAATCGAGCACCCCTACACAGTATTAACCCTATTAAAAAGCATTGCACTCCACTGAATCAAGAGGTCTTGTTATCAGAGACAGTGCTTGTAGCTGATGTTTCTGGTGATCCGTAGGCTGCAGGACTTCCACATAAGGAAGCGCAGTCTGAGACACCAGAATGAAATACTGGGACCTGCTTCGAAGCCACAAGAAAAAAGAAAACACACTGAAAACAAGTTTATATTAGAAACCAAAAAATAAATAAAAAACACACCAAGAATCAATAGTCACAGTACCAACTACCAAAGAAAGTGTGGACATAAACTTGTGAACTGTGATTATTAACAGGACCAAACCTTAGGCTAATCTAGGGTATTGCCACAGGCAGCTATTCCAAATGCTGGACTGCCATTGTCCTTGTGTTGCTGAACACAGCTAGACACTCACACAAGGAATCAGCACTGTTAGACCTGTTATAGAGAAATACAGTCACATTGTATTGTGTAACATTGACGTGGTTGTAAATTGAGATCTTTCAATTCGTAATATAATTCAGTGTGAAACTGAACATGAACATTGCTGTGGAGGACTGCATCCTCAAACCAGACGCTGGTCAATTCAGCCCCAAGTCACTGTGAGCCATTAAATCCTTTGTTGGATGTTTTTCTCAGTCTGTTCACTTTATATCTAGGACTGGGCAGTGGTGACAGGTCGTTACAGGGAGGGTATTGACCAGCCCGACCCTGCTGACTGGAGGAGGCATTTCCAGCGCGCTCTGGATAAAGACGAGTGCCTGGTGTTGCGAGCTGATCACAGTCGAGATCCAGTCGACCCACACAAGATATACTGGAGTGAGGACACATTAGCAGGTAGACCATCGAGTTTGGGTGTCCTGTCTTCTTTATTTAAAATCGTGTTCTGCTTCGTGTGTAACATGAAATAAGGTGAGCAAAGACATTATGCCAGCTATAAACTTGGTCCCTCAGTAATGTCCTCATATGACCATTCCTCAGTTCCTCAAAAGAAGGGAAAGGGGTTTGTAACAGGGCGAGCAGCCCTGTACATTGATTTGTTTATTTTTAGAACGAGGGTTCCCCCTCCGCTCCTGTGTTATTTTGTGTTTGTTTATTTTGATTGTTGTATGCATGACGGCGAGCGCCGTATGTTTGTTATTGTTTTGTTTATTTTTAAAACATGTCCTGGCAGAGGCGAGATCGGTGCTCGTCCTCTGCCAGGTGTAATGAAAAAAACTCGTGCAGAAGGTGGCCATCTCCCGAATTAATTAAGTGATTAATTTTGTTGCTAATCGGGAGATGGTCACCTGAATATAAAAAGCCTGCAGCTCTCCAGTTCAGTGTGGGTGTTTTAGGTGGGTGTTTTAGGTGGAGTGTTTAAGAGGATACGCGAGAGCGAGAGGAGATACATTTATTTAAAACGTACGGATCAGTGAAGGCAGTTGCTCAGCCTGACCGTATTTATTTTGTGTTCGAGATTTATTTTTGTTTACTTGTTTTATTTCTGCTCTGCGAGCAAGTGTTTATTTTTGTTTAAATATTTATTTTTTGGTTGCTTTAAATAAAACGGCGCCCGCGCCACTGCACCATACCTTTTGTTTTTGTTGTGCCTTCTTCTGGTCTGACGTCACCCTCAGCCATTCCTGCCACACGTGGTGTCCAGCGTGGGATCGCAGCGCCTCCAGGACGCAGGCAGAAGAGGGTACTGCATCTTTTTCATTTTTTTTTTTTCGTTTTTTTGATTGTGTGGAGTGAAGAGGAGGAAGGAAGATGGGAGGAAAGAGGTTGGAGGAAGCTTCGTGGTGCCTGCACTTCACGGAGGTGAGGCACTATCAAAGGGAAAGTGCTCCACAGAGGCCACCTCTCCAGAGAAGGATGGAGAGGTATGAGAGCTGGCTGAGGGACCCCAGCGCCCCGCTGTGGTTAAAAACAGAGGGGAGACATCTGCTGGGGGACAGCAACCTGGATATCCTCTTGGACTTCGTTAGGCTGGAGCCAGAAGTTCAGGAAAAGGCCATCACCAGAGGATATCCAGGGCTCATAGAGGCCTTGGAGAGGATGACCCAGATGGTCGACTGGGTCTACCAGGAGCGAGAGAGGAGAGAGCGGGAGGTGAGGAGAAGGAGGCAGAGAGGGAACACGGACCTGGAATGGGAGGAGCCCGAACGTCCTGCGCCTGAGTGGGAGGAGCCCGAACGTCCTGCGCCTGAGTGGGAGGAGCCCGAACGTCCTGCGCCTGAGTGGGAGGAGCCCGAACGTCCTGCGCCTGAGTGGGAGGAGCCCGAACGTCCTGCGCCTGAGTGGGAGGAGCCCGAACGTCCACAGCCCAAGAGGGGGGAGTCGGTGCGTCCACAGCCCAAGAGGGGGGAGTCGGTGCGTCCACAGCCCAAGAGGGGGGAGTCGGTGCGTCCACAGCCCAAGAGGGGGAAGTCGGTGCGTCCACGGCCCAAGAAGGGGAAGGCCGAAGGTCCACAGCCCAGGTACCTGCCAGCAGAGGGGGAATACCTGCTGGTGCTGCCTCCATCTCCAGGGGAGGACTGTGAGTCGCTCCCACCTCCGCCAGCAGAGGGAGCATACCTGCTGGTGCCATCTCCACTGCCCTGGGAGGACTGTGAGTCGCTCCCACCTCCGCCAGCAGAGGGAGAATACCTGCTGGTGCCATCTCCACTGCCCTGGGAGGACTGTGAGTCGCTCCCACCTCCGCCAGCAGAGGGAGAATACCTGCTGGTGCCATCTCCACTGCCCTGGGAGGACTGTGAGTCGCTCCCACCTCCGCCAGCAGAGGGAGAATACCTGCTGGTGCCACCTCCGTCTCCGTGGGAGGACGACATGTCGCTCCCACCACCACCGCCAGCAGAGGGAACATGCCTGCTGGTTTCCCTGTCGCAGCCAGAAGGGGAGGAGCCCCTGCCGCCTTCGCAGCCTGAAGGGGAGGAAGCCCTGCCGCCTTCGCAGCCTGAAGGGGAGGAAGCCCTGCCGCCTTCGCAGCCTGAAGGGGAGGAAGCCCTGCCGCCTTCGCAGCCTGAAGGGGAGGAAGCCCTGCCGCCTTCGCAGCCTGAAGGGGAGGAAGCCCTGCCGCCTTCGCAGCCTGAAGGGGAGGAAGCCCTGCCGCCTTCGCAGCTTGAAGGGGAGGAAGCCCTGCCGCCTTCGCAGCCTGAAGGGGAGGAAGCCCTGCCGCCTTCGCAGCTTGAAGGGGAGGAAGCCCTGCCGCCTTCGCAGCCTGAAGGGGAGGAAGCCCTGCCGCCTTCGCAGCCTGAAGGGGAGGAAGCCCTGCCGCCTTCGCAGCCTGAACGGGAGGAAGCCCTGCCGCCTTCGCAGCCTGAAGGGGAGGAAGCCCTGCCGCCTTGGCCACCTGAAGGGGAGGAGCCCTTGCCGCCTTGGCCGCCTGAAGGGGAGGAGCCCTTGCCGCCTTGGCCGCCTGAAGGGGAGGAGCCCCTGCCGCCTTGGCCGCCTGAAGGGGAGGAGCCCCTGCCGCCTTGGCCACCTGAAGGGGAGGAGCCCATGCCGCCTTGGCCGCCTGAAGGGGAGGAGCCCCTGCCGCCTTGGCCGCCAGAAGAGGAGGAGCCCCTGCCGCCTTTACCGTCTAGAGGAGAGGAGCAGGAGCTACCTCTACCTCCACCACCACCACCATTGGGAGAAGTGGAGCTCCTGCTGCCGCCTTCATGGCCAGGGGCTCCCCTCCCGCCGTCGGCATCGCCTGGGGTCGCCTGTGTTTCCCTTGCGTCTCCTAGGGTTGCTGCCGGTCCTGCGTCGCCTCCCGAGGGTCCGCTGCCGTCGCCTCCCGAGGGTCCGCTGCCGTCGCCTCCCTAGGGTCCGCTGCCGTCGCCTCCCGAGGGTCCGCTGCCGCTGCCGTCGCCTGGGGTCGCCAGGGATCCGGCTTCGCCTGGGGTCGCCAGGGATCCGGTTTCGCCTGGGATCACTACGCTATGGCCGGCGCCCCACGGAGGGGAACGGACGGCCATGAAGAAAGGGGGAGAGGTCCGGAGACCAGCTCCCCCAGCCGCACTTTCGCGGCAGGAGTTTGTGTGGTCGGAGCCCCACGGAGGGGAACTGCCGGCCATGAAGAAGGGGGGGAGGTCAGGAGACCAGCTCCCCCAGCCGCACTTTCGCGGCCGGAGTTTGTGTGGTCAGAGCCCCACGGAGGGGAACTGCTGGCCATGAAGAGGAGGGGGAAGGTCAGGAGACCAGCTCCCCCAGCCGCAATTTCGCGGCAGGAGAGAGTGTGGCGGGAGCCCCGGAAGAGGGAGCTGCCGGCCATGAAGAATTGGGGGGTGGAGGACATCCCACCACGGCCACCCCCATGGACACTGGGCTTTCCCCTCTTCCGGGACTATGAGACTGAGGGGGAAGGTGGCCGTTGGGCCATGTGTGCTTTGCACAAGGGGGGGGATATGTAACAGGGCGAGCAGCAGCGAGAGCGAGAGGAGATACATTTATTTAAAACGTACGGATCAGTGAAGGCAGTTGCTCAGCCTGACCGTATTTATTTTGTGTTCGAGATTTATTTTTGTTTACTTGTTTTATTTCTGCTCTGCGAGCAAGTGTTTATTTTTGTTTAAATATTTATTTTTTGGTTGCTTTAAATAAAACGGCGCCCGCGCCACTGCACCATACGGTTTTGTTTTGGTTGTCCCTTCTTCTGGTGTGACGTCACCCCTCAGCCATTCCTGCCACAGGGTTAGATTTAGTTATGAAATAATAAGCAGTGCAATCAATCATTAGATTTGGCACCAGATCAATAAGCAGACTATCAAACCCCCTTTTGATTTTGGATGGAATTTGTTCATGTTTTCAAAAGGGTGGATAAAGGAGAGCTGCAGCTTGGCACTGAACCTGCTGTATATTGAAAGATCCAGGATGAAGTTATTCTAGAATTCCTCTTCCAGAAAAATGAAGTTTAATAAAACTGAAGTTTTCCAGTCAACATTCACATACCTCGCATTCTTTGCACTTGCATAATCATAAATCAAATCTTTAAACTCATAATCTGTGTTAGGGGGAGAGGGTTGTCCTGAAACTACTGAATTAGTTATTGGGGCAGGGGCTCTTACATACATTTTATGGGTGCTTTTTTATACAATAAAAAGCTATTTTAAATTTCAACTGGAATTTAAAATACCTTTTTAATTAATTCATTTATTTTAAAATCTTCTTTAACTATTACTTGTAATGTTTCAGATAAGAGAACAAAAGTAAAACTGGAAAAAGCCTGCTGTCTGATCATCTTGCTGGTGGAAAAGGGGTGTGCTGCTTGTGGGAAATTCATCTCCAAACTCGCAGAGAGGGACACCTATCTCTACAGGACTCTTGGGCTGCATCGTGATAGTGAGAACCTCACTTATTATCCCCACTGCACTGTGTATGCTGATCCCCAGCAGGATATAGTGGAAGTGCCTGGACATACATCACAGTTTGTCACACCTCAGAGTTTTACAGAAGTGCTTGTCACACGTTATTGAGGGTATCAGACTCTGTGGATATGAGGAAATGCCATCCATACGTACTATACATGTCAAACTTACATTTTCACAGTCTGTCTAGAGAACAGCTTATCCAATTATTAAAACTTGGTTAGGACATTCTTTAGGGAATGTCATCACTGGTTACACAAGTGACCCCCCAAAACCCCTCATTTCTGACAAATCCCTCAGTAAATATTAAACTCTGAGGGTATATAGAGGCATCTGTGCGCCTGTATCTACTTTCTCATTATAGCTCTACTCTTGTATTTGTAACTGTGGTGGTGGATGCATGTCACTGACAAGATTGTTCTGATTTGTAAAGTTTCAGGTTGGAATCTGTTCCATATGATTCTGGAGTTCATTAAGAGTGCTGCAGCGCTCGAGGGGCTGCTGAAGGACATGCAGGAGATGAAGCTGCTGAGCGATGGAGAGGTGGAGGAAGTGAAGAAACAGGCCAGCACACGGGACAGGACCTCCCACCTGACAAGCATGGTGATGAGGAAGGGGGATGCTATCAGAGAGAACTTCCTCTCCAAACTCGCAGAGAGGGACCCCGAATTCTGCAATACACATGGGCTTGATTTGGACCCAGGTGAGACCCTCACTCATTATACACTGCAAATCATGTCCTTGTTCTCAAAGATTTATTTCAGGACTGTTTTAGCTGGAATAAGAAAATATGTAGATGTGTTAATGTGGTTTGATGCTGTTTCAGTTGACAGGCTAATGCAGGTCCAATCCCAGTTTGTCAAGAGAGTGAGTGATGCTGTGATGGAGGGGCTGCTGAAGGACATGCTGGAGATGAAGGTGCTGAGTGATGAGGATGTTAAGGAAGTGAGGTAGGCTCAGCTTCCTATTCCATTGTAATGTCTGGATCCCAGTATCTGTGCTGGCTGTAAGTAGAATAAGCATTGCTTAGGGATGCAGCAGCTCAAAAGGGAGCAGGGTTCAGGAAAAAATCATCTTCCGGGCTGTTCTGTATTAATGTAGTCTTATTGTATAACTTGTATTGTAACACTTGAATGTATTTGTATTTGCTTGCGATTGTAAGTCGCCCTGGATAAGGGCGTCTGCTAAGAAATAAATAATAATAATAATAATAATAATAATACAGGACAGCGGCATGCATATAAGCAAGGCTATTAGACACAAGCATGTTACTAAGGAGAGGTTGAAAATGTCTTTGATTTCAGTGTTTGCCTATTTCTGTTTTCCACATCACACAAATACTGTTTATATTGCAGGGTTTATATGTCAGTGCAGTATTTTTTTTTTTTTATGTCTTCACTCTATTTATGCATCACAGACTCGGGGGCAAGCGCCATTTGCACTTGCACTCGCATTTGCGCTGTCATCAGAATACAGCCCTAAGAGTTTTAGTTTATAGACAGTAAGAGTTTAAGATGTTTCTGTTAATCAGAGGTTTTTAAAACATACTCTTCATGTCTTTTCCTTGAGAAACTATATGAAATAGGTAGGAAATTAAAACAATATTGAAATCGACTTGATTTAAATCAGCCAACCCTGTTATATTGTTTTATGCACTTTTTAGAAGTGTATTTTAATGTGTTGCAGGGTATACACACAGTTCATATTGTTTTCAATGGGATTCAGTGTTTTTTCCTATTGGAAGAATAACAGTTGAAAGTCAGGACTGGAATACACTGTAGTTACTCTGAACATATGCATCACTGATTGATTTCTCTATAGATGAAGGCAGCTGGATCGAAAAATAGATTCTTATCCTTAGCTCTTCCACATTTCTTTATTATTCTGTTTTAGGGATGCTCCCCAGTATACCGGGCTCGGGTCCTGGTTGCTAAAGCAGATAAACAGTGGGCGGTACCCTGGTCTGACCTGGACCAACGAGGCACTAAAACAGTTTCGAATCCCATGGAAACATGACGACCGGAAGGACTTGACACCCGAGGACACAATGATATTCAAGGTGGGTTTACACTCATTTAAAAGATCTGTGATAGTTTGAACCTTACTCCAGAGGACAGCGATTGATATTTTCATTTTCCCAAGCAGGGATATAGTTAATACAGCAGGATCAGTTTTGCAGTTTTCAATCTCTTAAGTTATCCCAGGACTGAGGTGTGCTTGCTTGCTTTGTACTAAACTATTGAAGTCTTTCCTCTCTCAGACTCAATAAACTAACTCTTAATACCCCCTTATCCAAAGTACAATGCGACACCTGGTCTTTACAATCTAACTGGTAATAAACTGCCCAACCTCATATTCACTGGAATAGGGGCGTTGGACAATCCCTATCCCTTTGAGACCGGGCCCATTCTAAATCAAGCACCCCTGCACAGTATTAGCTCTATTAAAAAGCATTGCACTCCACTGAATCAAGAGGTCTTGTTATCAGAGACAGTGCTTGTAGCTGATGTTTCTGGTGATCCGTAGGCTGCAGGACTTCCACATAAGGAAGCGCAGTCTGAGACACCAGAATGAAATACTGGGACCTGCTTCGAAGCCACAAGAAAAAAGAAAACACACTGAAAACAAGTTTATATTAGAAACCAAAAAATAAATAAAAAACACACCAAGAATCAATAGTCACAGTACCAACTACCAAAGAAAGTGTGGACATAAACTTGTGAACTGTGATTATTAACAGGACCAAACCATAGCCTAATCTAGGGTATTGCCACAGGCAGCTATTCCAAATGCTGGACTGCCATTGTCCTTGTGTTGCTGAACACAGCTAGACACTCACACAAGGAATCAGCACTGTTAGACCTGTTATAGAGAAATAGTCACATTGTATTGTGTAACATTGACATGGTTGTAAATTGAGTTCTTTCAATTCTTAATATAATTCAATGTGAAACTGAACATGAACATTGCTGTGGAGGACTGCACCCTCAAACCAGACGCTGGTCAATTCAGCCCCAAGTCACTGTGAGCCATTAAATCCTTTGTTGGATGTTTTTCTCAGTCTGTTCACTTTATATATCTAGGACTGGGCAGTGGTGACAGGTCGTTACAGGGAGGGTATTGACCAGCCCGACCCTGCTGCCTGGAGGAGGCATTTCCAGCGCGCTCTGGATAAAGACGAGAGCCTGGTGTTGCGAGCTGATCACAGTCGAGATCCAGTCGACCCACACAAGAGATACTGGAGTGAGGACATGTTAGCAGGTAGACCATCGAGTTTGGGTGTCCTGTCTTCTTTATTTAAAATCGTGTTCTGCTTCGTGTGTAACATGAAATAAGGCGAGCAAAGACATTATGCCAGCTATAAACTTGGTCCCTCAGTAATGTCCTCATGTGACCATTCCTCAGTTCCTCAAAAGAAGGGAAAGGGGTTAGATTTAGCTTGGAAATAATAAGCAGTGCAATCAATCATTAGATTTGGCACCAGATCAATAAGCAGACTATCAAACCCCCTTTTCGTTTTGGATGGAATTTGTTCATATGTTTTCAAAAGGGTGGATAAAGGAGAGCTGCAGCTTGGCACTGAACCTGCTGTATATTGAAAGATCCAGGATGAAGTCATTCTAGAATTCATCTTCCAGAAAAATGAAGTTTAATAAAACTGAAGTTTTCCAGTCAACATTCACATACCTCGCATTCTTTGCACTTTATTATTATTATTATTATTATTTATTTCTTAGCAGACGCCCTTATCCAGGGCGACTTACAATCGCAAGCAAATACAAATACATTCAAGTGTTACAATATAAGTCATACAATAAGAACAAGAAATACAATAATTCTCAAGTGTGACAAACCACAATTCAATAATTATGCACTTGCATAATCATAAATCAAATCTTTAAACTCATAATCTGTGTTGGGGGGAGAGGGTTGTCCTGAAACTACTGAATTAGTTATTGGGGCAGGGGCTCTTACATACATTTTATGGGTGCTTTTTTATACAATAAAAAGCTATTTTAAATTTCAACTGGAATTAGAAGACCTTTTTAATTAATTCATTTATTTTAAAATCTTCTTTAACTATTACTTGTAATGTTTCAGATAAGAGAACGAAAGTAAAACTGGAAAAAGCCTGCTGTCTGATCAGCTTGCTGGTGGAAAAGAGGCGTGCTGCTTGTGGGAAATTCATCTCCAAACTCACAGAGAGGGACCCCAATCTCTACAGGACTCTTGAGCTGCATCGTGATAGTGAGAACCTCACTTATTATCCCCACTGCACTGTGTATGCTGATCCCCAGCAGGATATAGTGGAAGTGCCTGGACAAACATCACAGTTTGTCACACCTCAGAGTTTTACAGAAGTGCTTGTCACACGTTATTGAGGGTATCAGACTCTGTGGATATGAGGAAATGCCATCCATACGTACTATACATGTCAAACTTACATTTTCACAGTCTGTCTAGAGAACAGCTTATCCAATTATTAAAACTTGGTTAGGACATTCTTTAGGGAATGTCATCACTGGTTACACAAGTGACCCCCCAAAACCCCTCATTTCTGACAAATCCCTCAGTAAATATTAAACTCTGAGGGTATATAGAGGCATCTGTGCGCCTGTATCTACTTTCTCATGACAGCTCTACTCTTGTATTTGTAACTGTGGTGGTGGATGCATGTCACTGACAAGATTGTTCTGATTTGTAAAGTTTCAGGTTGGAATCTGTTCCATATGATTCTGGAGTTCATTAAGAGTGATGCGGCGCTCGAGGGACTGCTGAAGGACATGCAGATGAAGCTGCTGAGCGATGGAGAGGTGGAGGAAGTGAAGAAACAGGCCAGCACACGGGACAGGACCTCCCACCTGACAAGCATGGTGATGAGGAAGGGGGATGCTATCAGAGAGAACTTCCTCTCCAAACTCGCAGAGAGGGACCCCGAATTCTGCAATACACATGGGCTTGATTTGGACCCAGGTGAGACCCTCACTCATTATACACTGCAAATCATGTCCTTGTTCTCAAAGATTTATTTCAGGACTGTTTTAGCTGGAATAAGAAAATATGTAGATGTGTTAATGTGGTTTGATGCTGTTTCAGTTGACAGGCTAATGCAGGTCCAATCCCAGTTTGTCAAGAGAGTGAGTGATGCTGTGATCGAGAGGCTGCTGAAGGACATGCTGGAGATGAAGGTGCTGAGTGATGAGGATGTGGATGAAGTGAGGTAGGCTCAGCTTCCTATTCCATTGTAATGTCTGGATCCCAGTATCTGTGTTGGCTGTAAGTAGAATAAGCATTGCTTAGGGATACAGCAGCTCAAAAGGGAGCAGGGTTCAGGAAAAAATCATCTTCCGGGCTGTTCTGTATTAATGTAGTCTTATTGTATAACTTGTATTGTAACACTTGAATGTATTTGTATTTGCTTGCGATTGTAAGTCGCCCTGGATAAGGGCGTCTGCTAAGAAATAAATAATAATAATAATAATAATAATACAGGACAGCGGCATGCATATAAGCAAGGCTATTAGACACAAGCATGTTACTAAGGAGAGGTTGAAAATGTCTTTGATTTCAGTGTTTGCCTATTTCTGTTTTCCACATCACACAAATACTGTTTATATTGCAGGGTTTATATGTCAGTGCAGTATTTTTTTTTTTTTTATGTCTTCGCTCTATTTATGCATCACAGACTCGGGGGCAAGCGCCATTTGCACTTGCACTCGCATTTGCGCTGTCATCAGAATACAGCCCTAAGAGTTTTAGTTTATAGACAGTAAGAGTTTAAGATGTTTCTGTTAACCAGAGGTTTTTAAAACATACTCTTCATGTATTTTCCTTGAGAAACTATATGAAATAGGTAGGAAATGAAAACAATATTGAAATCGACTTGATTTAAATCAGCCAACCCTTTTATATTGTTTTATGCACTTTTGAGAAGTGTATTGCAATGTGTTGCAGGGTATACACACAGTTTGTATTCTTTTAAGGGGATTCAGTATTCAGTGTTTTTCCTATTGGAAGAATAATAGTTGAAAGTCAAGACTGGAATACACTGTAGTTACTCTGAACATATGCATTACACATTGATTTCTCTATAGATGAAGGCAGCTTGATAGATAGTAGATAGATTCTTATCCTTTATTATTCTGTTTTAGGGATGCTCCCCAGAATACCGGGCTCGGGTCCTGGTTGCTCGAGCAGATCAACAGTGGGCGGTACCCTGGTCTGAGCTGGACCAATGAGGCACTAAAACAGTTTCGACTCCCATGGAAACATGACGACCGGAAGGACTTGACACCCGAGGACACAATTATATTCAAGGTGGGTTTACACTCATTTAAAACATCTGTGATAGTTTGAACCTTCCTCCAGGGGACAGCGATTGATATTTTCATTTTCCCAAGCAGGGATATAGTTAATACAGCAGGATCAGTTTTGCAGTTTTCAATCTCTTAAGTTATCCCAGGACTGAGGTGTGCTTGCTTGCTTTGTACTAAACTATTGTGGTCTTTCCTCTCTCAGACTCAACAAACTAACTCTTAATATCTCCTTATCCAAAGTACAATGCGACACCTGGTCTTTACAATCTAACTGGTAATAAACTGCCCAACCTCATATTCACTGGAATAGGGGCGTTGGACAATCCCTAACCCTTTGAGACCGGGCCCATTCTAAATCGAGCACCCCTGCACAGTATTAGCCCTATTAAAAAGCATTGCATTCCACTGAATCAAGAGGTCTTGTTATCAGAGACGGTGCTTGTAGCTGATGTATCTGGTGATCCGTAGGCTGCAGGACTTCCACATAAGGAAGCGCAGTCTGAGACACCAGAATGAAATACTGGGACCTGCTTCGAAGCCACAAGAAAAAAGAAAACACACTGAAAACAAGTTTATATTAGAAACCAAAAAATAAATAAAAAACACACCAAGAATCAATAGTCACAGTACCAACTACCAAAGAAAGTGTGGACATAAACTTGTGAACTGTGATTATTAACAGGACCAAACCATAGCCTAATCTAGGGTATTGCCACAGGCAGCTATTCCAAATGCTGGACTGCCATTGTCCTTGTGTTGCTGAACACAGCTAGACACTCACACAAGGAATCAGCACTGTTAGACCTGTTATAGAGAAATACAGTCACATTGTATTGTGTAACATTGATGTGGTTGTAAATTGAGATCTTTCAATTCTTAATATAATTCAATGTGAAACTGAACATGAACATTGCTGTGGAGGACTGCATCCTCAAACCAGACGCTAGTCAATTCAGCCCCAAGTCACTGTGAGCCATTAAATCCTTTGTTGGATGTTTTTCTCAGTCTGTTCACTTTATATCTAGGACTGGGCAGTGGTGACAGGTCGTTACAGGGAGGGTATTGACCAGCCCGACCCTGCTGACTGGAGGAGGCATTTCCAGCGCGCTCTGGATAAAGACGAGTGCCTGGTGTTGCGAGCTGATCACAGTCGAGATCCAGTCGACCCACACAAGATATACTGGAGTGAGGACATGTTAGCAGGTAGACCATCGAGTTTGGGTGTCCTGTCTTTATTTAAAATCATGTTCTGCTTCGTGTGTAACATGAAATAAGGTGAGCAAAGATATTATGCCAGCTATAAACTTGGTCCCTAAGTAATGTCCTCATGTGACCATTCCTCAGTTCCTCAAAAGAAGGGAAAGGGGTTAGATTTAGTTTGGAAATAATAAGCAGTGCAATCAATCATTAGATTTGGCACCAGATCAATAAGCAGACTATCAAACCCCCTTTTCGTTTTAGATGGAATTTGTTCATATGTTTTCAAAAGGGTGGATAAAGGAGAGCTGCAGCTTTGCATTGAACCTGCTGTATATTGAAAGATCCAGGATGAAGTCATGCTTGAATTCCTCTTTCAGAAATGTTTAATAAAACTGACGTTCGGGAGGAGGGACGGCCCGTACCCATTACGTCATCTAATTGTAACCTATCAAAATCTCCAAATACCCATGTAACTGACCCTCTCTCGTGTTTGTCTCATTCACATCCCTCCACCTCCCCATCTACGGCAGGAACTTACCCTAATTACAATCACTATGGGGGGTCTCCTGCCTCGTCCAAACAGCCAGGTAGTGGTCTCTCAAACCAAGCAGGTTTGATGCCAAATTGTTTTCCAGTCAACATTCACATACCTCGCATGCTTTACACTTGCATAATCATAAATCAAATCTTTAAACTCATAATCTGTGTTGGGGGGGGGGGGGGGGTTGTCCTGAAACTACTGAATTAGTTATTGGGGCAGGGGCTCTTACATACATTTTATGGGTGCATTTTTATAAAATAAAAAAGCAATTTCAAATTTCAACTGGAATTAAAATACCTTTTTAATTAATTCATTTATTTTTAAATCTTCTTTAACTATTGCTTGTAATGTTTCAGATAAGAGAATGAAAGTAAAACTGGAAAAAGCCTGCTGTCTGATCAGCTTGCTGGTGGAAAAGGGGCGTGCTGCTTGTGGGAAATTCATCTCCAAACTCGCAGAGAGGGACCCCAAATTCGACAGTACACATGAGCCTGGTATGGACCCAGGTGAGACCCTCACTCATTATACACTGCAAATCATGTCCTTGTTCTCAAAGATTTATTTCAGGACTGTTTTAGCTGTAATAAGAAAATGTGTAGATGTGTTCATGTGGTTTGATGCTGTTTCAGTTGACAGGCTAATGCAGGTCCAATCCCAGTTTGTCGAGAGAGTGAGTGATGCCGTGATCGAGAGGCTGCTGAAGGACATGCTGGAGATGAAGGTGCTGAGTGATGAGGATGTGGAGGAAGTGAGGTAGGCTCAGCTTCCTATTCCATTGTAATGTCTGGATCCCAGTATCTGTGCTGGCTGTAAGTAGAATAAGCATTGCTTAGGGATGCAGCAGCTCAAAAGGGAGCAGGGTTCAGGAAAAAATCATCTTCTGGGCTGTTCTGTATTAATTTTAACATGTAGTCAATTACAGGACAGCGGCATGCATATAAGAGGCTATTAGACACAAGCATGTTACTAAGGAGAGGTTGAAAATGTCTTTGATTTCGGTGTTTTTAAGAAGTGTATTTTAATGCGAATGCAGGGTATACACACTTTGTATTGTTTTCACTGGGATTCAATCAGTGTGTTTTCCTATTGGATGAATAATAGTTGAAAGTCAAGACTGGAATACACTGTAGTTACTCTGAACATATGCATCACTGATTGATTTCTCTATAGATGAAGGCAGCTGGATCGAAAAATAGATTCTTATCCTTAGCTCTTCCACATTTCTTTATTATTCTGTTTTAGGGATGCTCCCCAGAATACCGGGCTCGGGTCCTGGTTGCTCGAGCAGATCAACAGTGGGCGGTACCCTGGTCTGAGCTGGACCAATGAGGCACTAAAACAGTTTCGAATCCCATGGAAACATGATGACCGGAAGGACTTGACACCCGAGGACACAATGATATTCAAGGTGGGTTTACACTCATTTACAAGATCTGTGATAGTTTGAACCTTCCTCCAGAGGACAGCAATTGATATTTTCATTTTCCCAAGGAGGGATATAGTTAATACAGCAGCTCAATGCCCTACATGTCTTTGAATCCAGGATCAGTTTTGCAGTTTTCAATCTCTTAAGTTATCCCAGGACTGAGGTGTGCTTGCTTGCTTTGTACTAAACTATTGAGGTCTTTCCTCTCTCAGACTCAACAAACTAACTCTTAATATCCCCTTATCCAAAGTACAATGCGACACCTGGTCTTTACAATCTAACTGGTAATAAACTGCCCAACCTCATATTCACTGGAATAGGGGCGTTGGACAATCCCTAACCCTTTGAGACCAGGCCCATTCTAAATCGAGCACCCCTGCACAGTATTAGCTCTATTAAAAAGCATTGCACTCCACTGAATCAAGAGGTCTTGTTATCAGAGACAGTGCTTGTAGCTGATGTTTCTGGTGATCCGTAGGCTGCAGGACTTCCACATAAGGAAGCGCAGTCTGAGACACCAGAATGAAATACTGGGACCTGCTTCGAAGCCACAAGAAAAAAGAAAACACACTGAAAACAAGTTTATATTAGAAACCAAAAAATAAATAAAAAACACACCAAGAATCAATAGTCACAGTACCAACTACCAAAGAAAGTGTGGACATAAACTTGTGAACTGTGATTATTAACAGGACCAAACCTTAGCCTAATCTAGGGTATTGCCACAGGCAGCTATTCCAAATGCTGGACTGCCATTGTCCTTGTGTTGCTGAACACAGCTAGACACTCACACAAGGAATCGGCACTGTTAGACCTGTTATAGAGAAATACAGTCACATTGTATTGTGTAACATTGACGTGGTTGTAAATTGAGATCTTTCAATTCTTAATATAATTCAGTGTGAAACTGAACATGAACATTGCTGTGGAGGACTGCATCCTCAAACCAGACGCTGGTCAATTCAGCCCCAAGTCACTGTGAGCCATTAAATCCTTTGTTGGATGTTTTTCTCAGTCTGTTCACTTTATATCTAGGACTGGGCAGTGGTGACAGGTCGTTACAGGGAGGGTATTGACCAGCCCGACCCTGCTGACTGGAGGAGGCATTTCCAGCGCGCTCTGGATAAAGACGAGTGCCTGGTGTTGCGAGCTGATCACAGTCGAGATCCAGTCGACCCACACAAGATATACTGGAGTGAGGACATGTTAGCAGGTAGACCATCGAGTTTGGGTGTCCTGTCTTTATTTAAAATCATGTTCTGCTTCGTGTGTAACATGAAATAAGGTGAGCAAAGACATTATGCCAGCTATAAACTTGGTCCCTAAGTAATGTCCTCATGTGACCATTCCTCAGTTCCTCAAAAGAAGGGAAAGGGGTTAGATTTAGTTTGGAAATAATAAGCAGTGCAATCATTAGATTTGGCACCAGATCAATAAGCAGACTATCAAACCCCCTTTTCGTTTTAGATGGAATTTGTTCATATGTTTTCAAAAGGGTGGATAAAGGAGAGCTGCAGCTTTGCATTGAACCTGCTGTATATTGAAAGATCCAGGATGAAGTCATGCTTGAATTCCTCTTTCAGAAATGTTTAATAAAACTGACGTTCGGGAGGAGGGACGGCCCGTACCCATTACGTCATCTAATTGTAACCTATCAAAATCTCCAAATACCCATGTAACTGACCCTCTCTCGTGTTTGTCTCATTCACATCCCTCCACCTCCCCATCTACAGCAGGAACTTACCCTAATTACAATCACTATGGGGGGTCTCCTGCCTCGTCCAAACAGCCAGGTAGTGGTCTCTCAAACCAAGCAGGTTTGATGCCAAATTGTTTTCCAGTCAACATTCACATGCCTCGCATGCTTTACACTTGCATAATCATAAATCAAATCTTTAAACTCATAATCTGTGTTGGGGGGGGGGGGGGGGGGGGTTGTCCTGAAACTACTGAATTAGTTATTGGGGCAGGGGCTCTTACATACATTTTATGGGTGCATTTTTATAAAATAAAAAAGCAATTGCAAATTTCAACTGGAATTAAAATACCTTTTTAATTAATTCATTTATTTTTAAATCTTCTTTAACTATTGCTTGTAATGTTTCAGATAAGAGAATGAAAGTAAAACTGGAAAAAGCCTGCTGTCTGATCAGCTTGCTGGTGGAAAAGGGGCGTGCTGCTTGTGGGAAATTCATCTCCAAACTCGCAGAGAGGGACCCCAAATTCGACAATACACGTGGGCCTGGTTTGGACCCAGGTGAGACCCTCACTCATTATACACTGCAAATCATGTCCTTGTTCTCAAAGATTTATTTCAGGACTGTTTTAGCTGTAATAAGAAAATGTGTAGATGTGTTAATGTGGTTTGATGCTGTTTCAGTTGACAGGCTAATGCAGGTCCAATCCCAGTTTGTCAAGAGAGTGAGTGATGTCGTGATCGAGAGGCTGCTGAAGGACATGCTGGAGATGAAGGTGCTGAGTGATGAGGATGTGGAGGAAGTGAGGTAGGCTCAGCTTCCTATTCCATTGTAATGTCTGGATCCCAGTATCTGTGTTGGCTGTAAGTAGAATAAGCATTGCTTAGGGATACAGCAGCTCAAAAGGGAGCAGGGTTCAGGAAAAAATCATCTTCCGGGCTGTTCTGTATTAATTTTAACATGTAGTCAATTACAGGACAGCGGCATGCATATAAGCAAGGCTATTAGACACAAGCATGTTACTAAGGAGAGGTTGAAAATGTCTTTGATTTCGGTGTTTTTAAGAAGTGTATTTTAATGCGAATGCAGGGTATACACACTTTGTATTGTTTTCACTGGGATTCAATCAGTGTGTTTTCCTATTGGATGAATAATAGTTGAAAGTCAAGACTGGAATACACTGTAGTTACTCTGAACATATGCATCACTGATTGATTTCTCTATAGATGAAGGCAGCTGGATCGAAAAATAGATTCTTATCCTTAGCTCTTCCACATTTCTTTATTATTCTGTTTTAGGGATGCTCCCCAGAATACCGGGCTCGGGTCCTGGTTGCTCGAGCAGATCAACAGTGGGCGATACCCTGGTCTGAGCTGGACCAATGAGGCACTAAAACAGTTTCGAATCCCATGGAAACATGATGACCGGAAGGACTTGACATCTGAGGACACAATGATATTCAAGGTGGGTTTACACTCATTTAAAAGATCTGTGATAGTTTGAACCTTCCTCCAGAGGACAGCAATTGATATTTTCATTTTCCCAAGGAGGGATATAGTTAATACAGCAGCTCAATGCCCTACATGTCTTTGAATCCAGGATCAGTTTTGCAGTTTTCAATCTCTTAAGTTATCCCAGGACTGAGGTGTGCTTGCTTGCTTTGTACTAAACTATTGAGGTCTTTCCTCTCTCAGACTCAACAAACTAACTCTTAATATCCCCTTATCCAAAGTACAATGCGACACCTGGTCTTTACAATCTAACTGGTAATAAACTGCCCAACCTCATATTCACTGGAATAGGGGCGTTGGACAATCCCTAACCCTTTGAGACCAGGCCCATTCTAAATCGAGCAGCCCTGCACAGTATTAGCTCTATTAAAAAGCATTGCACTCCACTGAATCAAGAGGTCTTGTTATCAGAGACAGTGCTTGTAGCTGATGTTTCTGGTGATCCGTAGGCTGCAGGACTTCCACATAAGGAAGCGCAGTCTGAGACACCAGAATGAAATACTGGGACCTGCTTCGAAGCCACAAGAAAAAAGAAAACACACTGAAAACAAGTTTATATTAGAAACCAAAAAATAAATAAAAAACACACCAAGAATCAATAGTCACAGTACCAACTACCAAAGAAAGTGTGGACATAAACTTGTGAACTGTGATTATTAACAGGACCAAACCATAGCCTAATCTAGGGTATTGCCACAGGCAGCTATTCCAAATGCTGGACTGCCATTGTCCTTGTGTTGCTGAACACAGCTAGACACTCACACAAGGAATCAGCACTGTTAGACCTGTTATAGAGAAATACAGTCACATTGTATTGTGTAACATTGATGTGGTTGTAAATTGAGATCTTTCAATTCTTAATATAATTCAATGTGAAACTGAACATGAACATTGCTGTGGAGGACTGCATCCTCAAACCAGACACTGGTCAATTCAGCCCCAAGACACCGTGAGCCATTAAATCCTTTGTTGGATGTTTTTCTCAGTCTGTTCACTTTATATCTAGGACTGGGCAGTGGTGACAGGTTGTTACAGGGAGGGTATTGACCAGCCCGACCCGACTTATTGGAGGAGGCATTTCCAGCGCGCTCTGAATAAAGACGAGAGCCTGGTGTTGCGAGCTGATCACAGTCGAGATCCAGTCGACCCACACAAGATATACTGGAGTGAGGACATGTTAGCAGGTAGACCATCGAGTTTGGGTGTCCTGTCTTCTTTATTTAAAATCGTGTTCTGCTTCGTGTGTAACATGAAATAAGGTGAGCAAAGACATTATGCCAGCTATAAACTTGGTCCCTCAGTAATGTCCTCATGTGACCATTCCTCAGTTCCTCAAAAGAAGGGAAAGGGGTTAGATTTAGTTTGGAAATAATAAGCAGTGCAATCAATCATTAGATTTGGCACCAGATCAATAAGCAGACTATCAAACCCCCTTTTCGTTTTGGATGGAATTTGTTCATATGTTTTCAAAAGGGTGGATAAAGGAGAGCTGCAGCTTTGCATTGAACCTGCTGTATATTGAAAGATCCAGGATGAAGTCATTCTAGAATTCATCTTCCAGAAAAATGAAGTTTAATAAACTGAAGTTCGGGAGGAGGGACGGCTCCTACGCATTACGTCATCTAATTGTAACCTATCGAAACCTACAAATACCCATGTAACTGACCCTCTCTCATGTCTGACTCATTCACATCCCTCCACCTCCCCATCTGCGCCAGGAACTTACCCTAATTACAGACAGTTTTTGGGGCAGGGGCTCTTACATAATTTCAAATTTTAACTGGAATTAGAAGACCTTTTTAATTAATTCATTTATTTTAAAATCTTCTTTAACTATTACTTGTAATGTTTCAGATAAGAGAACGAAAGTAAAACTGGAAAAAGCCTGCTGTCTGATCAGCTTGCTGGTGGAAAAGAGGCGTGCTGCTTGTGGGAAATTCATCTCCAAACTCGCAGGGAGGGACCCCAATCTCTACAGGACTCTTGGGCTTAATTATACAAGTGAGTACCTCGCTTATTATCCCCACTGCACTGTGTATGCTGATCCCCAGCAGGATATAGTGGAAGTGCCTGTACATACATCACAGTCTGTCACACCTCAGAGTTTTATAGAAGCACTTGTCACAAGTTATTGAGGGTATCAGACTCTGTGGATATAAGGAAATGCCATCCATACGTACTATACATGTCAAACTTCCATTTTAACATATTCTGTCTAGAGAACAACTCATCCAGTTGTGTTGAAACTTGGTTAGGACATTCTTTAAGGAATGTCATCAGGACTTTTGAAAGAAAAACATAAAAAAGCCAGACTGGAATTTGCTGAAATGCATATTGACAAGCCACAATCCTTCTGGGAGAATGTCCTTTGGACAGATGAGTCAAAACTGGAGCTTTTTGGCAAGTCACATCAGCTCTATGTTCACAGACGAAAAAATGAAGCTTTCAAAGAAAAGAACACGTACAGTGAAACATGGAGGAGGCTCGGTTATGTTTTGGGGCTGCTTTGCTGCGCCTGGCACAGGGTGCCTTGAATCTGTGCAGGGCACAATGAAATCTCAAGACTATCAAGGCATTCTGGAGCGAAACGTACTGCCCAGTGTCAGAAAGCTCTGTCTCAGTCGCAGGTCATGGGTCCTCCAACAGGATAATGACCCAAAACACACAGCTAAAAGCACCCAAGAATGGATAAGAACAAAACATTGGACTATTCTGAAGTGGCCTTCTATGAGTCCTGATCTGAATCCTATCGAACATCTATGGAAAGAACTGAAATTTGCAGTCTGGAGAAGGCACCCATCAAACCTGAGACAGCTGGAGCAGTTTGCTCAGGAAGAGTGGGACAAACTACCTGTTAACAGGTGCAGAAGTCTCATTGAGAGCTACAGAAAACGTTTGATTGCAGTGATTGCCTCTAAAGGTTGTGCAACAAAATATTAGGTTAGCGGTCCCATCATTTTTGTCCATGCCATTTTCATTTGTTTTATTATTTACAATATTATGTTGAATAAAAAATCAAAAGCAAAGTCTGATTTCTATTAAATATGAAATAAACAATGGTGGATGCCAATTACTTTTGTCAGTTTCAAGTTATTTCAGAGATAATTGTGCATTCTTCGTTTTTTGTGGAGGGGTACCAACAAATTTGAGCACGTCTGTATATAGAGGCATCTGTGCGCCTGTATCTACTTTCTCATGATAGCTCTAATCTTGTATTTGTAACTGTGGCGGTGGATGCATGTCACTGACATGATTGTTCTGATTTGTAATGTTTTAGGTTGGAATCTGTTCCCTAGGATTCCGGAGTTCATTAAGAGTGATGCAGTGCTCGAGGGGCTGCTGAAGGACATGCAGGAGATGAAGCTGCTGAGCGATGGAGAGGTGGAGGAAGTGAAGAAACAGGCCAGCACACAGGACAGGACCTCCCATCTGACAAGCACGGTGATGAGGAAGGGGGATGCTATCAGAGAGAACTTCCTCTCCAAACTCGCAGAGAGGGACCCCGAATTCTACAATACACGTGGGCTTGGTATGGACCCAGGTGAGACCCTCACTCATTATACACTGCAAATCATGTCCTTGTTCTCAAAGATTTATTTCAGGACTGTTTTAGCTGTAATAAGAAAAGGTGTAGATGTGTTAATGTGGTTTGATGCTGTTTCAGTTGACAGGCTAATGCAGGTGCAATCCCAGTTTGTCAAGAGAGTGAGTGATGCTGTGATGGAGGGGCTGCTGAAGGACATGCTGGAGATGAAGGTGCTGAGCGATGAGGATGTGGAGGAAGTGAGGTAGGCTCAGCTTCCTATTCCATTGTAATGTCTGGATCCCAGTATCTGTGCTGGCTGTAAGTAGAATAAGCATTGCTTAGGGATGCAGCAGCTCAAAAGGGAGCAGGGTTCAGGAAAAAATCATCTTCCGGGCTGTTCTGTATTAATTTTAACATGTAGTCAATTACAGGACAGCGGCATGCATATAAGCAAGGCTATTAGACACAAGCATGTTACTAAGGAGAGGTTGAAAATGTCTTTGATTTCGGTGTTTTTAAGAAGTGTATTTTAATGTGTTGCATGGTATACGCACAGTTCATATTGTTTTCAATGGGATTCAGTGTGTTTTCCTATTGGAAGAATAACAGTTGAAAGTCAGGACTGGAATACACTGTAGTTACTCTGAACATATGCATCACTGATTGATTTCTCTATAGATGAAGGCAGCTGGATCGAAAAATAGATTCTTATCCTTAGCTCTTCCACATTTCTTTATTATTCTGTTTTAGGGATGCTCCCCAGTATACCGGGCTCGGGTCCTGGTTACTCGAGCAGATCAACAGTGGGTGGTACCCTGGTCTGAGCTGGACCAATGAGGCACTAAAACAGTTTCGAATCCCATGGAAACATGACGACCGGAAGGACTTGACACCTGAGGACACAATGATATTCAAGGTGGGTTTACACTCATTTAAAAGATGAAAGATCTGTGATAGTTTGAACCTTCCCCCAGAGGACAGCGATTGATATTTTCATTTTCCCAAGGAGGGATATAGTTAATACAGCAGCTGAATGCCCTACATGTCTGAAGACTCTAGGTTTGAATCCAGGAACAATTTTTCAGTTTTCAGTCTCTGTTATGCCAGGGCTGGTAGGTTTGTTCAAGCAAGCACACCTCAGTTCTGACCTGCTTTGTACAAAGCTGTGGAAGTCTTTCCATCAGGCACCTAGGCAGGAATTTCAACTTTGTATGCAAAGCTGCTGGTATGAAGTACTGAGCAAGAAAGCGTGGGTGGCATTCAATGAAAGAAAGGAATAAAGATATTTTACTTGTAGTAATCTAGTGGATTTAAAGCACTAACATTGCCCCTCTGAGTTTGTCTTCCACCAATCCGTGGCATGAATTCTTTAACAAATGCCTAGTCTGAGACACCAGAATGAAATACTGGGACCTGCTTCGAAGCCACAAGAAAAAAGAAAACACACCAAAAACAAGTTTATTATAAATGTTTATTTATTTATTTATTTATTTTTAAATAACAGTAGCGACTACAAAAAGTGTGTGTTTTCTCACTCTGTTCACTTTATATCTAGGACTGGGCAGTGGTGACAGGTCGTTACAGGGAGGGTATTGACCAGCCCGACCCTGCTTATTGGAGGAGGCATTTCCAGCGCACTCTGGATAAAGACAAGAGCCTGGTGTTGCGTGCTGATCACAGTCGAGATCCAGTCGACCCACACAAGATATACTGGATCTCTAGCAGTAACAGTTCAGGTGTCTATTTTATTTATTTTTTATCTTCTTCATCGTTATGTAGATCTGGTCCCTCTGTGGTTATGTCCTCAGTCTCTCACAGATTATCATCTTACATGCTGTTTAGGAGGTACTGTGCATGCAGCCATTACTCAAGATTATAAGACTTTCATTCCTTCACAGAAGTTTGGGGTGAAAATCAGTCATGCAGTTTGCTTGACACATTATTCTGTCACGTGAGGGGCAGCAGTTCTCTGTAAAAGTGTGTTCTCAATATCGCAAGTGGTTTCCCGTTTTTCATCCACTAACTATTTCTTAGAGTTTTTCTCCTGCCAATACTGTGTCTTTTTGCTTTTTTTTACGCATTCGCAGGTCACAGGTTGAAAGAAAAAATGTTGGCATTAAGAAGGTTATATTCCCTAGAACATCGTACCCGGCGCTTGTCCATTAAGGTAGAGTAATCTCCCTTAAAATCCCACTTTCACGTTCTAGGGCTGTGTAACGGGGTGATGGTCCGTGGCACCGTGCTTGCGCCCACCCTCAATCACTCTCAGGAACACTGAGGTTTTTAAAACGCAGGAAACAGCAACTTGCTCGTGTTCACAGGTATAAAGTTTATTTTCGCACTGGAAGAAAACCTGACACAGATTACAAATGACAACTGACTAACCGGGTGAACATACAATGACTGACATTCACACAGACAAAATCCCTACTGACCAACTAATTCCCTCTCCTAGGGAAAGACACGGCCTTCAATAATCCCCAGCCCCACCTACTCCGAACAGGATTTATTATTCTATAAACAATTACACCTGGAATGATTTTATACTAAACTCCTATTTTACATTAACTCCATTCATACTTTTTACAATACGCATGTTTCTTCTCATTTATACGTATTTGTTCAACCTGCATGAATACCGTCTTTGTTTACAAACACAATCGTTAATCTATTTTATTGTTCACTGGTTATAATTATCATTGTCATTATTATTCGCTATTCCCTAACCATTACCAGTAAAAACTGAACGTTAGCATTACCCCTTATCTTAGAAGATTACCACACATTTGGCTATAACAAAACACCTGTCCTACATGTAAAGCTACGGCAACTTCATTGAGGAAAGCGTCCTAATCTAAATACAGTGATACACCGTCACATATCAAACACACTTGCATAACAGCATGATACATAACCCACGGCTCTGTCGCCAGTAGAATAACAATCCCAGTCATAAACACAATAACAGGAATTTAAATGATACACTGAGGGTCTGCCCCTCACATCTGATATACAGTGTAAGCAAATAAATAAAAACGACATTGTACAGTAAAACAGAAAGCATGCTGTCTTGCTGCTTTCTGTTCCATTTTGAGACGAGTCCTGGTTTATAATTGAGTGCAGTGCTTTTCAATGTGAAAACTATAGAATGGACCCAGTTTCAAAGGGTTAGATCTCCTTGGCTCTCCTTCTCAGTCCTTCTCAGTCCTCTCCTCTCCTTCTCAGTAACTTTTCCTGTGACTTGCATGTTTTCAATGTCTCTGCATTTTTTGTTCGTTAATTGCTATTTAAAAACATTCAAACACTCCATCCTAAATTGTTATGTGAAACCTATAAGAAAGTGAACTTCCCTCCCCAGGAGTGTTTTTGCTCTTTTTATCTCAGAGTGATAGCTGCTGTTTTCCACACTGGTTTGCAGGGTCAGGCTAAGGCATCCCAGAGGAGGAGGAAGGTGAGGCAATCAAAGAGAAGAAGCTACTCCCAGGAAATGAGCCCCGAGTGTAAGAAGAAGAAAGGTAAGGGGCATTTAAAAGGGAAGGTGTTTAAACTTGTACAGCTTGTTGTGTATGTGTTTTAGTATAGCTTTTACTTTGTCAAATTTTACATTATTTTTACATACAGTGTTTAAATATAATGTTAAAGGCTCTGTATTTGGATTCCAAATAGTTCTGTCATGCAATAACAGGACATGGTACATGAAACTCACAAAGGCATACATTCACAGCACAGCCTCGAAGCACAAGCAGCACATAATTGACTTTTTAAATTAAACTTCATATACTTTAAACAAGAAAGTACAGTGCACTAGAAATCTCTCTCATTAGTATCAAAACCTTGAGCATGTGGTCTCAGATTTGTTCACACTATTTCATACAGATGTTCTTGCTTGAGGTTTGAAACTGCAGCTCTCAATACTTTACTCTTTAACTCTGACAGGTAATTGTGATCCTGTGTCTGAAAAAAGCCAAGGCGATCATTCGATGTGTGAAGCTGCTGAAAATGAGGTAATTGCTAAATTGGCAAGAAACAGTGCTGTCCTTTAAATAGAGGATTTCAAAAATCAGATTAATCTTCATATTGCAACAAAGGAAGTAAGTAAAGTATTCTTGATCGACAACTAGTCTTAACAGAGGAAGCTGTAACTTTGTGCAGCTCAATGTATGCAAACCTCTTACCAAGACATGAAGTCTCTCATTTCTACTGGACCATGCAGACAAAATTAGAATATATATTTATATATAATACAATAAAAAAGCTTCTTGGGATTGAACTCAAAGACATTTTAAAGTTAGAATAAATCAGCGCTTTAAACAATTGTGTGAAGTATATGTGAACAGGTTGTTTATGTGTTTTAGGTCTCAGAATTAAGAACATTTCGGCCTACAGTACACCATGAGGGACGCCATAAATACTACAGGTAACGCATGCATTAAAAATGCCTTCTATTCTTTATGGATTGAAAAGTTGGCGTGTGGGGTCATATACCCAGATGAAAAGCTGGCGTGTGGGGTCGTGTAGCCAGATGAAAAGCTGGCGTGTGGGGTCGTGTAGCCAGATGAAAAGCTCGCGTGTGGGGTCGTATACCCAGATGAAAAGCTGGCGTGTGGGGTCGTATACCCAGATGAAAAGCTGGCGTGTGGGGTCGTATAGCCAGATGAAAAGCTCGCGTGTGGGGTCGTATACCCAGATGAAAAGCTGGCGTGTGGGGTCGTATACCCAGATGAAAAGCTGGCGTGTGGGGTCGTATAGCCAGATGAAAAGCTGGCGTGTGGGGTCGTATACCCAGATGAAAAGCTGGCGTGTGGGGTCGTGTAGCCAGATGAAAAGCTGGCGTGTGGGGTCGTGTACCCAGATGAAACGCTGGCGTGTGGGGTCGTATAGCCAGATGAAAAGCTGGCGTGTGGGGTCGTATACCCAGATGAAACGCTGGCGTGTGGGGTCGTATAGCCAGATGAAAAGCTGGCGTGTGGGGTCGTGTACCCAGATGAAAAGCTGGCGTGTGGGGTCGTGTACCCAGATGAAAAGCTGGCGTGTGGGGTCGTGTACCCAGATGAAAAGCTGGCGTGTGGGGTCGTGTACCCAGATGAAAAGCTGGCGTGTGGGGTCGTATAGCCAGATGAAAAGCTGGCGTGTGGGGTCGTATAGCCAGATGAAAAGCTGGCGTGTGGGGTCGTATAGCCAGATGAAACGCTGGCGTGTGGGGTCGTGTACCCAGATGAAACGCTGGCGTGTGGGGTCGTATAGCCAGATGAAAAGCTGGCGTGTGGGGTCGTATAGCCAGATGAAAAGCTGGCGTGTGGGGTCGTGTACCCAGATGAAACGCTGGCGTGTGGGGTCGTATACCCAGATGAAAAGCTGGAGTGTCGGGTCGTACACCCAGATGTTTAAGACGTGTGCGTATTTCCTCATGCTTGCATCATCGTGTACGCCAGCAATCGGTCTTGAATGTTTTGTTCTGACGTCTAGGTTTTCGTTCGAGAAAGGAGGAGAATACCAGTGTGAGATCACAGCTCTGATTTTTGACATGGCAGCTCCAGCTGAAGTTGTGTATGGGACTGAGCAATGGGAGAAGTGTCCCCTAGACCAGAGCTCCCTGCTTCCTGCCGGCCCGCTGTATGATATAAACAGCCCAAGCGGAGCATTGGAGCACCTTTCCTTCCCACATTCGGAGTGCTCCCCTGGTCAGTGGCAACTTGAAATTGCTGAAACTCAAGTTATCTTAACAATGTTGAAGTTTTATTTACAGTCCCTGAACTCAAATACAAGAGAGGGACGGCTTGAACAAGCAGACGCATGTCTTAAGCAGCCTCAAAAGTGCGTTCCTGCTGGTGACTATCGGGTAAAACTGTAGCACATTTCACTGCAGACGAGAAAGAAACCCCACATTCACTGGTACATTTCTCAAAGAAATCCTGCATATGCATTTTTTGTTTTGTCCTTCTCGGTTTCAGTTTAAACTCCTTTCATCTTTTTTTCAGAAGTTCAGAATCACTTGATGGTGGCACACTACAAAAATGGCAATGTTGAGTTGATTAAACCAACTGAAGTGACAGAAACTCACGTCAAAATAAAAGTCAATGAAACGTCTCCCTTTGGTCTCGTGAGAAGACTGCTGAAGAACTGGCTGGACTATAAAAGTAAAGCTCAGGTGCTTCTGTTTCTCAGGCAGCTGTCTGAGAAAAAGAAGCTGAATATTTTCTTGCTCTCCTCAAATGTTGTTTTGGACGAGGTAAGTAAAGGGCTGGAGAAGCTCAATATTTTTAATGCTATTACTATTGGAAATATAGTCATTCATTTTTTGACCCGCTCTTACTATTCCAGGTTTAATTAACATAAAAGTTTTTTTTACCCCTTCAAAAGGTGCAAGAGAAGCAAAAAGGCTGTACTTTCATTGAGACAAGTTCACATTGTGATTTATGGGAAAATGAACCATACAGCGTTTCATGTGACCTGGAAAATGCTCACGTACAACCAGACGTAAGCTAAGCTTTTAACATTTACATTATATAGACTGACTCGCTGAAACACAAACCTGTTTGTAATGTAATATACCACGTTGTAAAATATAAGCATTTTAGCTTGTAGTTTTCACATGATATCTAGTAGAATCCATAACCACTTTGACATTCACACAAATGTAGTTCAGCTGGTTTATTTTCACCATGACCTGACATGGCAGACACAGTATTACCATTCCAATGATATATCGATTGGTTCTCATGGTTCAGCCCTGAGTGGGTTCTGTGTGGGATATGCAAAGAAAGCTTTCCCCAGTATACAATCCTTTACTAAATTGAATTGTAACATGGAATTGAACAAATCAATACATGGTAGCTCATGTGTCCTCCAATAACACAATGACAGTGAAAGCATTTGTCACAGGATATACATGTTTGCTTTTCTGATTCGGTCGGGTAATAAATACTATGTGTAGGAACTTGAACACGAGTAGACTAAAATGGAACCTTATAAAAGATTTGTTCCTCTTCACTTTTACAGACATATGATTTTGTAAGAGACTACGGTCCCAACTTCCCTCCAACATTTGAAATATTTTTGAACAATGACGTGAAAGAGCTGACTGTTAAAGTTATCAATAGCACCAGAAGAGACGCTTTGGTCTGGTCTCGCAGAGTATTGCTTGATGGTAAGAGGGTTCATTTGTAATTTTAAGTGACCTAAAAAACGAAATATCTTTACATTATGCTAGCTTTTGAAAATGCTTTACCGGAATAATAATTTTAACAAAAACTATTTAAAATAAGTGACACTGCTCAACTGCGGATTCTTTTTCAACTGGAGGTGGAAGACAGAATTCCAGTAGAACTTAATAGGAGAGTGGCAAAACATTAGCATTCATTGCAAATAGCAGTAATAAAATGTATTCTCCCCTGCGAAGGAGATTATAGTGGAGACGGTCGTAAGTACTCGCTGTCACACTTCACACATTTCAGCACATACAGTATCTGAGGAACCGCTTATCCACATGTCATTATTGAGCAAAAGTTGGGACACCTGTAGGAATTGTTAGCATCAACTTTCAAGGCTTAATTTACTTACATTGCTGCAGAACAGCTGTAAGTTGTTAACCCATTACTTGTTCCCTGAAAAAGGCCTTTTTGTATAACTCTGAAATGTACATTATTTTTCAGTTTTTGGTAACCTAAACTTTTTTTTTTTAACCTCTGGCAGTTTACCGCTTACCTTTGTACCATTTCAGGTTATTCACTGGACTTGAACTGCTTAAATTTCAATAAAAACTGGAAAAATGGGGGTGTTCTAAAACTTTTGACCGGTAGTGTATCTGGAGAACTGCTCATGAAATTGTGATTAAACATTTCACTGCGGATTCTTATTCTATGCTGTTCTGTATATACAGTTGATATGTCATAGTCAAGTACTTTTTCATCATACCGAGAACTCCAATTTAGAATTTCCAGCCGTGGCAATGGGGCATGTATGTTACTGACACATGTGTTCATTGAAGGGACACATGCCACCCTGTTAAAACTGTGTACAAATACAACATATCAAAACAAACACAGGATTTATAAAGTCAACCATGTTCCGTTTCAAAGCTTCATTGTCAAACTTGAATTCCTCTTATTTTATTTTCTCAGGTGCCCATTCACCTGTCGGCCCCCCTCGCCCCGCTCCACCTGGTAAGCAGTAATCAATCACTTCTATTACAGCACTCATCCCCAGTGCATCAAGGGGAGCAGGTGTGTTAGCATTATACTGCGTGTTCAAATGATTTGCTGTTGGCTACAGAGCACTTACTTGTATTAAAGACTTAAACACTTCACACCCCAGCTCAAAGCCACACACTACGGGTGTGCATGTCCTAGTTTGTATTGTTGTCCTGCAACTGCTGTATTTTGTGTCAAAGAAATTCACATTCCTCCTGTCTGTTTAGTCACGAATTAATAGCAAAGCTGTTTGCAGAATTTAAAGGGAGATTTTTGTGTCGGCTCTGGGTTGGTTGTAGAAAATGAGTGCATTTTGGGCGTAGATTTGTGAGCTTTCTGCAACATGAAAAATACAAATAACTGTTCTTTAGAAACAATGGGAAATTCTGTTTGTGCATGTAGAAGCCTGTCCTGTGTGTAGGCATCATCACATAGATCACATTTTGTATATCCCATTGCAATGCATTCTGGTATTTGTAGTCTCCATCTCAATGACAGAGAGAGACTGTCCTTTGTTTTTTTTTTTACCATTAACATAGTTTAAGGTTAATTATTCAGGTTTTTTTTTTGTTTGTTTTTCCTTTTCCTTTTTTAGAAATAGAAAATAATACTCTGGTTAACGAATGTGGTTGGAAGCAAGCCTTGTTCGATATAATAGAAGAATTAACAGGAAGGGAATATAAGAAGATGAAAATGCTGCTCAACAAAGAGATCCCTTTGGGTAAACTGGAGGAGACTGACCGGGAGAGCATGGCCCACCTGATCATCTCTCAGTGCGGACTGCAAAAATCTATACAAGTTACTCAGGAGTTAATGAGACAAATACCCAGAAACGATGAGAGGATTCAGAGTCTGCTGCAGCCCTTCCTGGAGCAGACAGGATAGCAGACCAGCCAGCTCTCTATACCTCTGACAGAGATCTGACAATCGCAGGTGTAAACTGTAACAAACTGCTTATAAAAGAGGAGCAATAATGTCATTGTTTAAAAGACATTTCAGACAATGACAAAAACAGCTATTTCATGCCAGGACCCTCTTGGAATTGAGATGTGTGCGTTTCAAGGATTCTATCCTGGTTAAATAAATGCATTTGAAATTTAAACTTATACCTCTAGCAGAGATCTGAAAGTATCTTGCTCTCTCTCTCTCTCTCTGATAACAAGAAAAGCGATTTAAGTCTTCCTTGTTAGGAACATGTTTTAATAACACTGGGATTTTGTGCGCTGTTTTTTCAACTAATAAGCTTGCTAGTTGTTCTGCCATTAACATATAATAATACTATGGTGTACAGATACGGGACACTTCATGTTTACAATAATACTACGGTGTATAAATTCGGGAGACAGTGGGTTTGTTAAGTAAGTGAGCGGCTCAGTAAAAGAATCAGCTTCACGCCTTGCTCAGTGCCGCTCCCGCTGAGCCGCTCAGAGCGCTCCTGAGCATTTCTCATCAGTGATCAGGGGGAGCGGACGGACTGGACACCTGCAGGAAGCAAGATGAGATCACAGGCAGGATTGACAAATACGTTTGTCAACAACGATGAACTGGTTTCGTCTTATGAAGTTATGTATTAATTGGTAAATAAGATGGTAAAAATTGTTGTTTTCGAATTTGTATCATTTTTTTTTTTTTTTTTTTAACGTAGAGCTGTTTTATAGTTATTAATGTATTATTATTAGGCTTGTAGTATTAATATTATTCATAATTCTCATTATTAACGTCGGTATTGCCGGTATTAAACACAGTCAGATATGAGGTTCAGTCCAACCTGAGCGCCGGACTCAGCGAGGTCCAGCCGGGGACAGTAACTTCACACGGGGCCATTTCATCTACCATCACCTCAGAAACACAAGCAAGCAAATCCTTATTATTATTCACCGTTTTTAAAAGTCGCTCGCCGATCTCTCTTGGAGCACAGCGTTAAGTCATTTAAATCTGCTCAGAGCTTTCTGAGCGGCTCACTTACTTAACGCGCCCACTGTTTTGGGGGGGTGGTTGGTGTTGGCAGCTTGCTCAGGTTAACATTTTTAAACGTGAACAAATATTTTTCACTAATAAAGTTTTATATTTTTATGAATAAAATGTGTGTTTTTTGTTTGTTTTTTTTAATGATAATTAATATCGACACCATCAGCCCATGTTTACAGACGATTGGTCGGTACATTGTGGTAAATCTGACGTCACTGTTTCGGATATGCAAATTCACAATTAACCGGTAAGTAGCATTCACGTTATTATTCCGACTCTGAGAAGTCTTTGCATTATTATTATTATTATTATTATTTATTTCTTAGCAGACGTCCTTATCCAGGGCGACTTACAATCGTAAGCAAATACATTTCAAGTGTTACAATACAAGTAATACAATAAGAGCAAGAAATACAATTCAGTCATTAAAACAGAAACAATACCCAATCAATATCTGTAATACCCAAAAAGCACAACCACCTCGCACAGCGCTTGGGACACTTTCACACGTATTTTACATCTCCGAGCACACATATAAGTGAGAAAGATAACCAGGTCTTACCTGAACATAGAGAGGCGAGTCTTGAAAGAGCTCGTAATATCTAAGACTGTGAAACTTGATCTCCTCCAGCCGCTGTCCGTCTTCGGTCGACTGTCGTGCCGTCTGCCCGCCAAAGCGGACGAGTCGGGAGCAGCTCCGCCGGTTTACCGTTTTCACATTCAAGTTCAACCTTCAAATAAACGCCTTCTTCAGCCGGTCTTCATGCGCTTCCGAAGTGTATTACTGACAGACTTGGCGCCCAAATTTAGTTTAGATAGTGTTTGAAATATTATTTTACAATTGGAAGTCGCCCTGGATAATGGCGTCTGCTAAGAAATAAATAATAATAATAATAATAATATTAATAATAATAATAATAATAATAATAACCGGATTTTCTTCTTCGTCTTCATTATTATTAAATCACATTTATTAGAGGAAATTAAAACAATTTAACAAAGCCCATTTATCCCTAGCGAGAGAGAGAGAAAAAACGGTTGAATATTTTGATTTTTTTTTTTTTTTTTCAAAATAACGGTTTTCTTCTCGGAGCGCGCCTCGTGTGCGCGCGCCTGTTCAAACCGCCGGCTCAGCAGCGCAGTCACGTGATCGATATAAACAACAACAACGCCGCCGCCGGAGATTTTAACAGAACGGGCTTCATATGAACCCCGCCGTGCATGACGACGGATATCAAAAACAAATATATATAAATACAAATAAAATAAAAAAAACACCTCTCTCCTAGTCTTTATACACAAAATACAAATTAAAAAAAAAAAAAAGAAATGTGTCCTATATAGATATCGTTTTTTTGTATTCAGCCGATGAAGGACTTGTAGTCCGAAACGTCCTGATAATTGATTTGTAATCAATTATTCTACCTTTTTAAGTACCTGAAATATCCTTTTCTTTTTTTCTTATTGATCATTTTGCTACACGGCAGTTTTCATTTTTCTCAAACTATATATATATATATATATATATATATATATATATATATATATATATATATATATATATATATTATTCAGTAGTTCGGGACAAACACCAATCACAAAATGTTTTAGTACAAATATTTATTGTAGAGAATGCGGAGTATGTGATTTAACAGAAAAGTATGCTGTATATACACATTCATTTGGCATCAAACCTAACTTGGTTTGAGGGTTCGCTGCCTGGCCGACTGGACGAGGCTGAGACCCCCCATTTGATAAAACATAAAAACTGTTATTAAGAAAGGAGGAGATGGGGAGGCGGTGGGTTACGATGAAATCAAAACGCAACTGAGAGATAAGTGAAGAGGGTATTTATAGTGCTAACAATTTAAATTAGCTAATGTGTAAATTGAATGATTCAATTTGGTGACGCGGAGATTGGTGTCTGACCCTCCTCCCGAACTTTGATTATAAATTTCATTTAAATTAAGATAGTTCCAGTAATTAATAAATGAAAGCGATAATGAGGTTGACGGGCAAAAAAAAACCTGTATAGACAATCGGTTGAAGACAGCGAGATAAAACTACTAAACTACTAGCGTGTCTGTCGTAGCAGTCTTTACCTCAGAGTTGATGTGTTTGAAGTGATGCGTTTAGTTTTAAATACGCTTATTATTATTATTATTATTATTATTATTTATTTATTTATTTATTTCTTAGCAGACGCCCTTATCCAGCGCGTCTGGTAGATTGTGCTCAGATACGAGCAGATATATATTTTAGGAAAAGTGTTTTATTAAATACTGTCCTTTAATTCAGAGACCGCGGTCCCTAAATATACTGGGCAAGGATACTTCGATCAACGTGCTTTTGTAAACAGCAATCTGGCTTCGAGTACAGTCTACAGAAAAGTCATTTTTCAGTGTGTTAGTTTGTGTTTTTAAACTCTCCGCTGCACACCCCTCTCCCCACCCTGCCGAAGCTACAAAACACAGTAAATAAAACCAACATGAACAACTACAATAATAAACACATAAAATGAAGACACACAAGACGCGCTCGTGTTTTGTATTTTCCTCTATATTTGTGAAAACGGGATGAAAGCCCACGCACCTGTCGGTGCCACAAAAACAATTATGTACAAAAAAAATACAATAAAATAAAGATAAGCAAATAATAAACAAAAGGCAATCGTCGTTTCCGACGCATTCACAGCAGCGTAAACGGATATCCGAGGGCATCGGATGATTCACTTCCACAGCTCGGCAACTCTACCACCTCAACCCACCCTGACCCTGACCCTAACCCTAACCCTAACCCAAGCCCAACCCGAACCTTAACCCTACCCCCTGCCCTAAAACCGAACCCGAACCCAATACCGAACCATTAAGAATCATGGGACGCCCTTTCTAGCGGATATTCCCGTGCGCTGCGGCGACGCACCACAGAGCCCGGATTCAGTACAGAGGTACCGCCTCTGTGACGTCAGCCAGGTAAAAATACAGACCAGGTAAACTGCTGAGGCAATACCCCGAGAAATCCGTTACTTTTTATTGCAATTAAAAAAAATGGGCAAACAGAGTTTAAACCGACATCATATTCACAGAAAAATTACATTTAAAAATTACTTGCTGTAAAACCAAATATTAACCCCCTCCCTCCCAATTACAGGAATTGGCCACCGGGCACCGCTGTGTGCTATTCAAGAGAAAGCCCCCCCCCCCCCAAAATAAAGGCTGCAGCTGCGTTATACAACCACCGGGCGCCGCTGTGTGCTTTGCAAGGCTCCCTGTCAGAGAAAGCTAGGAGATTTGTGGCACCCGCTGGCAATTTTGTGCTAAGTTAAAATCTCAATCAAATACATACAAGCTGCAGTTTCAACATTCAGCCCCTAGATGGCACTGTGTGCTAATTACAAATCTCACATTTTCAGCAATGAAAAAAAAACAAAGTGTTTGGTGTCGCTCAAATCTGTGGGGATCGATAGTGTTGCTTTCCAGTTGACTCAATAAATTAAAAACAAAGAATTACAAAAAAATAATTAAATTATTGGTTTACACACACGTCTCGATCAAAAAAAAAACACAACAGATATGTATACATAAAGGGAACAATAATACAAATAATTATAACGATAAATCATACAAGTTGTGCTGTTATTGATTAAAAAAAAAAATCTGGAATGTGCAATACCTCACGACGCCACAGTGTGGCAGTGTAAGAACCCCCCTCTGAAGAGAGAACCGGAGGGTTTAAAATCCATTCTCTCGCCTCTTCCTGGCGTTGCTGCTGTTCTAAATGTGCGCCAGTAATAATTTCATAAGAAACCCTGGAAAGGGATGCTGCCAGTAGATTTCTTTTCTATACTGGTTCCAGTCCCTCTGCCCAGTACCAGCCAAAAGTAATAAATATCTTCTTCACTAGAATGCGAGGTAAGAACATGGCATTTTAGTTTCAGAACGAGGCGGGACTGATCGGCACATCAGCGAAACAGAGCCACTTTCAAAGAGAGGCTTCAGAAAAATAAACCTGGCAAAGCCTTTCCAAAACGAAACCTCGGGTCAGATCGGAGGAACAACGGAGTAGCAAACCTGTTCCAGTAACACCATTACCCCTCCCCAGTCCCCTCCCCTCCCCAGTCCCCTCCCCCCCCAGTCCTCCCCCTCCCCAGTCCCCCCCCTCCATACACATTTTTTTGATTCTGCATTCAAAGTTCCAAAACCGGTTTCACTGTCATTTAAAATCCCCCCCCCCACCCTTACCCCCCCTCAAAATAAAAACTGCTGGGTGAAACTAAAGCACCTTCAGGTCATCCCCCCCCCCCCCCCCTCCAAAATACACATGTAGAAAATTAATTCAACCTTCACCCTTACATTATCCACTTAATAAAAAACACTGAAGACCAAAGGGTCTTAATATTATTATTATTATTATTAGTAGTAGTAGTAGTGTTAAGCTCACAGTATGAATGCATTTTAAACCTGGACTGGCTCACTGTGCTCTGCAATGGGGGGGGTCTGGCCGGGCGCAGTGCTGTCTCACCGCCAGTAGAGGGCAGTGAGAGCCAGCAGCAGCAGCAGCAGCAGCAGCAGGGCCGCTCTGGGTTGCAGTGCTGGGGCTCCGGACTGCGCTCCGTCCCCCTGGTTCTGGTGCTGGTTGGGTCGGGTCCACTTGGGGGCTCTGTCCCGGCCGCGGGGGGGCTTGCCCTGGCCCGGCCCAGCCCGTGAGTTGGGGTTCTGGTTCTGGTTGTGCAGGTTGGGTCCAGAGGCCGGCCAGTCCTCACTGTAGCGCTCGCCTAAACCAGAGCCACTGCCATCCTCACCTGAGAGAGAGAGGGGGGGGAGGGGGAGAGGAGAGAGGAGAGGGAAGGAGAGAGAGAGGGGGAGGAGAGAGAGGAGAGAGGAGAGGGAGAGAGGAGGAGAGGGAGAGAGGAGGAGAGGGAGGGAGAGAGGGGGGAGAGAGAGAGAGACAGAGAGGGGATACAAGTTAAAAGGGGGGAAAAGAGTGTGTGTGTCTCTGTTCTGAAAGTCGGTGTTGCTCTGCACGTGTCTCAGTGTGTGTGTGTGTGTGTCTCGGTGTGTGTGTGTGTGTGTGTGTGTGTGTGTGTGTCTGTGTGTGTGTGTGTGCGTGCGTGTCTCCCGCTCTCACTCACTGCTGTCCTGGAAGTCTGCGTCGCTGCCACTCTGAGCGTGTCTCAGACGGTTGGCCGCGGTGCGGAGCTGCAGGATCTGTTGTCTGGTCTTGCTGTCGGGTCGGGCGATGTCCACCTCCACCTCGGGGTTATTGATCTGATTCACCAGCCCCTCCCCCGTCACCCCCGGGAGATACCTGAGACAGGGGCAAGAGAGACACTGAGACAGGGGGGCAAGAGAGACACTGAGACAGGGGGGCAAGAGAGACACTGAGACAGGGGAGCAAGGCTCATGTCTCCACCTCTTCCCTATCCCATCTACTCCACCTCCCCCCCCCCCCCTTACCCTCTGTCTCAGTTCTTACCCCCCCCCTCACCTGCCCCTGCTCTGCCCGTTCCAGCAGCGCTCCTGGTTGCTCAGGTCCTCGCTGAGTCTCTCGTCGTTGCAGAGCGTGTCTGGGAGCGTCGCCCAGAACCTGCGCATCGCCTTCAGCTTGTCCTTCAGATCCGTGGCCTGGGGGGACCCCCCGAAAACACAAAACACACCGTTAACACCCCCAAAAAACACCCCCCCAGTACTAACCCGGTCTGCTCCCTTGTCCCTCTCCCAGTCTCTCTCTCCCCGTATCATCACAGCGCCTCTCTCCCCGTCCCCCCTGCGCTCCTAGTCTCACCAGTCTGTCCAGGTTGGTCCGGGCTGCGGTGGTGGGCCTCTCCTCGGGTGTGTAGGTTCTGAAGCGCCGCTTCGTCTCATCTCTCGGGGATCGTTTGGACCGGCCCGGTGCCGGCCGCGGGCTGCCACACCCCTGGAACACCTGGGGGTCAGAGTTCAGAGATCAGAGCCGCACCTCGCCCCCTCCCGCTGCCCTCCCAGTGCTCCCAGTCCGCTCCCACCTTGGTGCTGGTCTGCACGCTGTTCTCCTGCAGGTACATGATGGCCTCGGAGATCTTCACCCCAATGGAGTCCGTCGCCAGCTCCATGTTGAAGGGTCCCTGTAGCTTCTCAGTGACCTGCAGCAGGGAGTCTGGGGGGGGGGGGGGGGGGGGAGAGGAGAGGAGTGAGGGGAGGGGAAAAGGCAGAGTGGAGGGGAGGAGAGGCGAGGAGGAGAGAATGGAGGGATTGGGAGGAGAGGAGAGTGTGGAAAAGACAAATCACGATCCATCCATCCACTGATCAGCACAGGGATATAAACACTTCAGGAGGCTGTGACTTCAGATCAATCAGGGGCTACACTGCCTCCCTCCCTCCCAGTCCCTCCTCAGCTCCACTAGAGACACACTGCCTCCCTCCCTCCCAGCCCCTCCTCAGCTCCACTAGAGCCACACTGCCTCCCTCCCTCCCAGTCCCTCCTCAGCTCCACTAGAGCCACACTGCCTCCCTCCCTCCCAGTCCCTCCTCAGCTCCACTAGAGCCACACTGCTTCCCTCCCTCCCAGTCCCTCCTCAGCTCCACTAGAGCCACACTGCCTCCCTCCCTCCCAGTCCCTCCTCAGCTCCACTAGAGCCACACTACCTCCCTCCCTCCCAGTCCCTCCTCAGCTCCACTAGAGCCACACTGCCTCCCTCCCTCCCAGTCCCTCCTCAGCTCCACTAGAGCCACACTGCCTCCCTCCCTCCCAGTCCCTCCTCAGCTCCACTAGAGCCACACTGCCTCCCTCCCTCCCAGTCCCTCCTCAGCTCCACTAGAGCCACACTGCTTCCCTCCCTCCCAGTCCCTCCTCAGCTCCACTAGAGCCACACTGCCTCCCTCCCTCCCAGTCCCTCCTCAGCTCCACTAGAGCCACACTGCTTCCCTCCCTCCCAGTCCCTCCTTTTTTTTTTTACCCCACTCACCAATGAAGCTGTTCCACTCTGTGTCCAGGTCCGCCTGATTGGCCAGGCAGCCCTTCATCACGTTGCGACAGAAGGAGTGGCAGGGCTTGAGGGAGGGCAGGCCCCGGCACAGGGGGCAGTAGGAGAGCCGCATGAGTGCGCGCTTGCACTCCGGAGTGGGGGTGAGCTGAGGGGGGGGGGGGTGGGGGGGGGGGGGGGAGACACACTGATCAGGAACCAGAGCTAAACTGAGCAGAACACAAACACTGTGCCCAAACAACGACACACACACCCTCAACAACAGCAACGACTCAAATATTACCTTGGCAGCGCGTCCCACAAGGTCTCTCCCTGTCGCCAGCCCCTGAACCAGAGCACGAGCTGCAATGAACGCACGAGAGACCTGGAGAGGGGAGGGGGGGGGAGGACAGAGAGAGAGAGGGGGGGAAGAGTTTCAGTTCCTCTTGGATTCAGTTCCAGGTACAGGTTGATACAGTGAATCGGTACAGCCCTACTTATGGGATACCCTTGTGTCTATGCATGTATGTATGTATGTATGCATGTATGTATGCATGTATGCATGTATGTAAACAGATTAAAACTAATTTTTTTATATGCACTCTAAATGTACAATAATAACTTAGTAAAAATGATTTGAGAATCGCGTCTGCAATATAGAATTACGTTTTCAGCTCCCTAGTGCCCCTCAATCAAGCGTAACCGTTAGTAACCTGCCCCCTCCCCTCACCTGGAGGCGGAGCCTGCGCGGCACGTCCCCGAAGGGGCGGAGCTGCTCCGAGTGCTTGCTGACGCACTCCAGATACTCCTCACTGAACTGGTACTGCGGGTTCACCAGAGTGAACATGCGCTCCAACAAGCGAGCCCAGAACTCAGACAGGACATCGTCCAGGCTCACACTGCCCCCTGGAGGAGAGGAGGAGACAGAGTGAGAGCCAACATGATATACACTGAACATCGTCCAGGCTCACACTGCCCCCTGGAGGAGAGGAGGAGACAGAGCGAGAGCCAACATGATATACACTAAACTCAGACAGGATGTCTCACACTAACAACAAACTCCGAGACACACACACACAGACTCACACTGACACACACACACACACACTGACCCGTGTAGTAGCTCCGCAGCTCCGTGTACAGCTCCTGGAACACGCGTGAGTTCTGCGTGTAGAGGCGCCCATATGTCTTCGTGAACATCTGATTCATCGACTTCTCAGCGACATCGATGAGCTCGCGGAAAAACTCTGAGGGGTCAAATCAAATCAAATAAATTAAGCAGAGCAAGGCATTCACCAGCAGGGCCAATTCTCTGTATTCAACTCAAATGGAATCAGAATTGATTTTAAAAAGAAATCCGAATTCACCCCCAGCCCTGTTCTCTAACTCCTCCCCCTCCCCCTCCCCCTCTAAACCCCTCCCCTGTCTCTCACCATCCAGTTTGCGGTATCTCTAAACCCTCCCACTCTAGCCCCTCCCCCTCCCTCCAGCTCGCTGTGTATCTAAACCCTCCCACTCTAGCCCCTCCCCCTCCCTCCAGCTCACTGTGTATCTAACTCCTCCCCCTCTCTAGCCCCTCCCTCAAGTTCGCTGTGTATCTAACTCCTCCCCCTCTCTAGCCCCTCCCCCTCCCTCCAGCTCGCTGTGTATCTAACTCCTCCCCCTCTCTAGCCCCTCCCCCTCCCTCCAGCTCAGTGTATCTAACTCCTCCCCCCTCCCTAGCCCCTCCCCCTCGCTGTGTATCTAACTCCTCCCCCTCCCTCCAGCTCGCTGTGTATCTAACTCCTCCCCCTCTCTAGCCCCTCCCTCAAGTTCGCTGTGTATCTAACTCCTCCCCCTCTAGCCCCTCCCCCTCCGTCCAGCTTGTGGTGTCTCTAGCTCCTCCCCCTCTCTAGCCCCTCCCCTCTTCCTCACCATCCAGTTTTCTGTGTCTCTAGCTCCTCCCCCTCTCTAGTCCCTCCCCTGTCCCTCACCGTCCAGTTTGCGGTGTCTCTGTGTGAAGGTCGTCAGGAGGAACTGGCTGGTGAGGTCGACGGCGCCGCGGAAGTCAGCCTCACTCTGGCGCAAGAGTGCCTCCTCCATGTCACTGGAGCAGCACGTGTAGTCCTGGGGGCAGGTCCGCAGGTG